>NC_134690.1:220817265-221117265 GCF_050947455.1 Rhinoderma darwinii | reverse complement strand
AAAAAAATAAATAAAACCATTTTTTTCCATAAAAAGTGGTTTTATTTAGTAAAAGTGTAAAAAAATAAAAAAAGTACACATATGTGGTATCGCCGCGACCGTAATGACTCCATTAATAAAGTTAATATGTAATTTAAACCGCAAAGTGAACACCGTAAAAAAAAACGCAAAAAAACATGGCGAAATTGCAATTTTTTTCCATTGCCCCCCAAAAAAGTCATAATAAAAATGAATCAATAAGTCCCATGCACCCCAAAACAGTACCATTCAAAACTACGTCTTGTCCCGCAGAAAACGAGCCCAAAAAATCACTACATTGATGGAAAAATAAAAAAATTACGGCTCTTGGAAAGCGACGATGCAAAAGCAAATAATTTTAGTTCAAAAGTGTTTTTATTGTGCAAAAGTCGTAAAACATAAAAAAACCTCAACATATGTGGTATCGCCGTAATCGTACCGACCCATAGAATAAAGGTAACATGTTATTTACATCGCATAGTGAACGGCGTCAATTTAAAAACGCATAGAACAATGGCGGAATTTCAGGTTTTTTTTATAATCCCCCCCAAAAAGGTTAATTAAAGTTAATATAAAAATTATATGTACCCAAAAATGGTGCCATTAAAAAGCACAACTAATCCCGCAAAAAACAAGTCCTCATACAGCTATGTAGACGAAAAAATAAGAACGTTATAGCTCTTTGAATGCGACTATAGAAAAACAAATAAAATAGCTTGGTCATTAAGGCCTAAAATGGGCTGGTCACTAAGGGGTTAAAGAGGCTCTGTCGCCACATTATAAGTGCCCTATCTCCTACATAAGGAGATGGGCGCTGTAATGTAGGTGACAGTAATGCTTTTTATTTAAAAAAACTATCTGTTTTCACCACTTTATTAGCGATTTTACATTTATGCTAATGAGTTGCTTAATGCCCAAGTGGGCGTATTTTTAATTTAGACCAAGTGGGCGTTATACAGAGGAGTGTATGACGCTGACCAATCAGCCTCCTGCACTCCTCTCCATTCATTTCTTCAGCTCATAGGGATCCTTTTAGATCCATATGTTCTGTCTTATACTAACACATTAACGATACTGAAGTGTTTAGACAGTGAATAGACATTCCACGGGATGTCTATTCACAATCCCTGCACTTCGTTACTGCTTCTGTGGTAGTTACAGCAGAGGAAGCGTAATCTCGCGAGATTACGCTGTAGATGACCGGTTACAACGAGATTACGCTTGCTCTGCTGTAACTACCATAGAAACCGTAACGAAGTGCAGAGATTGTGAATAGACATCCCGTGGAATGTCTATTCACTGTCTAAACACTTCAGTATTGTTAATGTGTTAGTATAAGACAGCAGATACTGATCTAAAAGGATCCCTATGCGCTGCCTAAATGAATGGAGAGGAGTGCATGACGCTGATTGGTCAGCGTCATACACTCCTCTGTACAACGCCCACTTGGTCTAAAGTAAAAACATGCCCCACTTGGGCTTTAAGCAACTCATTAGCATAAATCTAAAATCGCTAATAAAGTGGTGAAAACAGATCGTTTTTTTTAAAATAAAAAGCATTACTGTCTCCTACATTATAGCGCCGATCTCCTTATGTAGGAGACAGGGCACTTATAATGTGGTGATAGAGTCTCTTTAAATGTTGTATTTGTGTGTTTTAGAATGCTATAATTGTTAATTGCTTTATGATTCTCTTTATTTTCATCTATGTATTCTAATCAAAACGCCTCCTTAAAAATGTTCTTTGATTCCACCCTCTTGGAATTTATCATTTAGGCTATGTTCACACATTGTGTAATTGCAAGTGAAAATCCACAACGAATTTCATATGTTGCAATTTTTTTAAGCGGAATAGCTGAATTTCCACATCAAAGTCGTAACTGGAAGAAATCTGATTAAAAAGAAGATACTCTCCTCCCCTGGCGCTTCCGTAATGATGTGTCCCTGCTTTTTTGGGCTGGTCTATGTTGAACTGGCCTCCTGGCATGATGTTTTGTCCCATATGACTGCTGCAGCCAATCACAGGCTACAGCGTCACATAGGATGAGACGTTATCGCAGGAGGACAGCTCAACAAGCACCAGCTGGGGGAGCAGGGACTCTTCGGTATAGCAGAGCTGGAGGAGGTGAGCATATTAGTTGTTTTTTTTTTTTAATTCCCCTCTTCTCTCTAATGATTTATACGTCTGGGGTATTCATGAGGGGAGCGCTTAACCCAACTTACAGCAAACCCAGTCACCGAAGTGTGAGGTGGGGTCAGTGCTGCTCTCATGAAATACGCCAGACTCAAAACTGTGAGTCCGGTGTAATGTTTTAGCTCTCCTATTAGCCAAACGGCACAACACTTTTATTTGCTGTTTAGGAGTACGGAGCTTTAATAAAGTAAATGACATTTAATAGAATACTTCCAAGTGATCATATTAGAAGCGAACATTCAATCTAACAGTTATAGGTGCACTTTAAGGATGCGTTTTAGAAGGGGGAGGAAAAAGAGCTGTTTTTTTTAGCTGCTAGATGACTGTCTCCTTTAACCCATTAGTGACCGCCCCATAGTGTTTTTACTGCGGCCACTAAAGGGATTTATTCCAATGCAATATCCTTTTTGCATCGGAATAAATAAATAGAGCAGGGAACAGTTAAATCTCCCTGCTCTCAGCTACCAGAGGTAGATGAGGGCTGGGAGCAGCCCTGCTCTAACAGGCGAAATCGATATTCGTATCGATCTCACCTGTTTAACCCCTCAGATGTGACGCTCAATAGCGAGCGCCGCATCTGAGTGGTTTTGGAGGAAGGGAGCTCCCTTTCTCAACCCACCGGCACCCTGTGATAAGATCACAGGGTGCCAGTGTCTTATATGGCAGCTGGGGGCCTTTTAGGCCCCCGGGTTTGTCTCTAGTTAATGCCTGCAGGCCAAAAGGCATGGCCTAGCAGATGTCTGTCCGTTTTACATGGACAAGCAGTAATACACTGCAATGCAGAAGTGATCGGATGATATAAAAGCGATCGGATGATCGCATAGTGAAGTCGCCTAGTGGGACTAGTAAAAAAGTAAAAAAAAGTTTAATAAAGTTAATAAGTGGAAAAAAATGGAAAAACCGACTTCTTCCACTTACAAAATGCTTTATTATTAAAAAAAGTTAAACGTATTTAGTATTGTCGCGTCCGTAAAGACCCAAACTGTAAAGTTATTACATTATTTAACCCCCTCGGCGAACGCCATAAAAATAAAAAACAATGGAAGAATTGCTGTTTTCTGTGAATCCTGCCTTAAATTTAATCCCAAAATTATATGTACCCCAAAATGGTGCTATTAAAAAATACAACTTGTCCCGCAAAAGACCTTATACAGCTATGTCGACTTTAAAATAAAAAAGTGTTAGCTCTTTGAATGAGACGATGGAAAAACGTAAAAAATAGCTTGGTCATTAAGGCCTAATATAGGCTGGTCACTAAAGGGTTAAACAATTTTGATTGTAGACAGATACTTTGCCATTCAGCAGTGGTTTGCAGTCCTAAGAGAAAACAGCAGTTCCAGAAACGTTAGCCAGCCACTATGAGGCCAATGTCAGAATCACGAGCGCATTACATGCTGGCCTTCGCTGCTTGCTTTTATAAGTGTTCATGGCAGAACAGTAAAGGTCAAAGCTATGCAATCTTAATCATATACAGCTCAGCAGAAGGTCAGGTATTATGAATGGTAAATGTAACGCGGCACAATCCAGTCGCGATGTTATGCTTAATTTAAGGCTGTGATTTTGGAAGTAGAAATGTGGCTTTTTTGAAGCAACAATAACTTGCTGTCATTTCAAGTATGTAACCTTGAACACAACCACGTCACAAAGCTTTTAACCAAAAATAAAGTGATTTGAAAGCCTATGTTAAAACCGTGTCATTTTAACTAAATAGCAGCCTTGAGAAAATGGAAAAAGGGAACAACACCAGCATAGCAAAGTGATCATACTAAACAGATACTGAACAACATGGATATTGTTCAATCATTATTTGGATTTCAATTAATAATCTGTCTTTCAATAAGATATCTATAAGGAAGGAAATTTCTCAACAAATGGTCTTATATTTATACACCCAAAAAACATCTACATACCACAGTTTTAAACTGCCAAGCATGCAAACTGTGCTGTTTCTGTATCTCCCATTGATTTTGAGGCTTAGCTCACACGATGGAATTTTTACATGAGTTCCGACACCGCACCAAAATCTACTTGTATTCCACATCCCATTATTTGCGTATAGCTTTGAGATGAAAAAAAAGGTGACATGACACTTCTTGACATGGTTTCTGCATGGAAATTTCATTGTGTAGTCACACAGATTCGCCGCAAATGGACAAGCGAGAGAACAGCATGGACCGCGCATGCTCGTTCCTGGCTGTATAACAGAACAGCCCATACACGGCACGTCACTAGTTACGTGCCGTGTACCAGGCAGAAACTTTTAACGGTTTAACCACGTGATAGGTATATGGTTGGTAAACACAGCCGGCAAAGAGTGACGTCACCAGTCATGTGCTCCATGGCAGTATCGGAAAACAGGGCCAATTTTGATACAGTAAGTACATTAAAAATGTAATCACATTCCGAGGTTAAAAGCACTGACACACAAAAGTTTTAACTCGGAAAACCCCGTTAAGAAATGTAGTTTTCAGTGATTGTGCATGTGCTAGAAATACTCTACTATGTTACTATACAGTTGTTTTATTAGAAGTTGAGTAGAGCCACAACATATACGAATAGTGTTGTTGTTTTTTTTGTTTACTATGAAAAACATGTATATACCTTTTTTGTCGGAGGAGGGGGTCGGAAGTCTCATTACACAGGGAAAGCTGCTTCTGACTATCGACCATTTTTTGGCTGCGTAAAAGACGCAATCAGCCGATAAACCAGCGTTTGCATGTTCGTTGGCTGACTGCTGCCATGTTCACGGGAATGAGTGTTTGCATGAATGCTCATTCGCCCGATCATTGAACTGTCTTTAGGATGTTTCCTCAAATTCAAAGACATAAAAAATTGGTTATTTGGAGATGTATGTAATTCTGCTTTTGGAGATGTATGTAATTATGCTTCTGTACAGAGGTTGAGATTGTGCTGGGACTTCTGAGAGAGAGATCTACATTGTTATAGCTAGTCTGTGCATACGAGCATCATTCTTAAGCCTGAGCACTCAGGCCTCATGCACACAAACTTATTTTTTCCCTCCCGTAAATATGGGTCCTTGGTCACACGTATTTGACCCGTATTGCGCCAGTATTTACGGACCCGTGCCCGTAAATACTGGTCCGGTGTCACCAGTATTCCACCCGTATTTATGGGCACGTTTTCGCTGCAAAATTGTGCTGCACTAATCGGCAGTCCCTTCTCTCTATCAGTGCAGGATAGAGAGAAGGGGCAGCCCTTTCCGAGGTAAAAGTAAAAGAAATTCATACTTACCCGGCCATTGTCTTGGTGACGCATCCCTCTTTCGACATCCAGCCCGACCTCCCTGGATGACGCGGCAGTCCATGTGACCGCTGCAGCTTGTGATTGGCCTGTGATTGGCTGCAGCGGTCACATGGGCTGAAACGTCATCCCGGGAGGCCGGACTGGAGGAAGAAGCAGGGAGTTCTGGGTAAGTATGAACTTCTATTTTTTTTACACGTTGATTTATATTGTGATCGGTAGTCACTGTCCCTGGCGCTGAAAGAGTTACTGAAAGAGTTACTGCTCTTTCAGCACCCTGGACAGTGACTATTCACTGACGTCGCCTAGCAACACTCCCGTAATTACGGGTGCACTCACGTAATCACCCATAATTACGGGAGCCCCATAGACTTCTATGGGCCTGCCCGTGCCGTAATTACGGCCTAAAATAGGACATGTTCTATATTTTTCAATGGCCCGGGCACCTTCCCATAAGCATACGGGGATGTACCCGTGGCCAATAGAAGTCTATGGGCCCGTAATTACGGGCCGTAATTACGGGCCGTAATTACGGCCCGTGATTAAGGGGGTTTTACGTTCGTGTTCATGGGGCCTAAGAGATTTCACGAAAGGTGGGTAAAAACAAAAGAATGAGTGATAGATTTATTTCTTTGTGTTTTTTTTGTGTAGCTAGTACATCCACGTTAATTTGGCTTTATATGTGTTATCTGTATTTTTTTTATATTTGCTCTTATATCATAGTATGATATTTTTATACTTGAGTGGAAATAATAAAAACTGTGCCTTTTAATATTACATTTTATTTCAAGCCTGTCATCAAATGTACGCTCGGTATAGCTATTCTAGCTATCCTTTTTTTTTTTTTTTGCGAATAAAGATTTCAAAAACTGGAAGTGTATTAAGACTTTCAAAGCATAAAAATGTGATTTCAGCCAATCACCCTTTTTAATATTGCTGCAGAAATATTTATATATCTAGTACTGCTTGAAGTAGAACTGGAAATTCTGGACTGATAAAATGTCATATCTATCTTTCACGATTAGTAGCCTTTTCTCCTCTCTTAAAAATGAAGGAAATTTAGATTTTTTTCCCCCCCCTCATTTAAACGTTAGGAGTGCATAACCACATCAGATTGTATTTCAGTGCCTGTTCATTTTAGGAGGAGGATTTTGCCTTAAGCTGCTTGTTTCATGAGCGGTAAAAAGTCAAGTACTTAAGCACTCATTGAATGTCCTTTAGCAGTACATTTACTTGAAGCTTGGTGCAGTACGGCTTTTTTTTATTTTCTTTCTTTTTTTTAACTTGCACTTCAACATATTCAAATGTACATAATTTGCCTACAGGATATTTATTTAGCAAAGGTCTTGTTGATTTGTCAATGATCATTGACTGTATTGCACATTAGATAAACTGGTTGTGGATTTAGGGTGAGGCCACATGTCGTGTCAATGTGTAGCCGCACTGTGGTCAAAGCCATATGCAGTTTAGCATTGCTCTTTTTGGCTTTTCCATTTTACAGGTAGAACGTGACCACAGTGTGGCCGCTGCGTGTGGTCTCACCCTTACAGTATGTGATCAGTAGGGTAAGGAAACACTCGCACATTGTTTTTAATTGTTTTATATAGAGTATGGGATATTTGGTTAACTGGAGTCATTTGCTCATTAAATATTCAGTTCTAGGTAGTACTTGTAATGATTTACGATAAGCTCTAATCCGTAGGGTCACACATGGGAGTCCATTTGTCGATCTTTTTTGCGTGTTGCTTGGTTGTTAGAATTGGGTTCTCGGACCTCACCCTCATTCCCAAAATTATATTACAGGCTCTCCAGGGTTGAGAAGAATTCTGGACATATTTAACTTTTTTTTTATTTATGCTGCCTATATAGCGGCAACATATTCTGCAGTGCTGTACAGAAGCTGTCATCGCTTACTTCCCTCAGTGGGGCTCACAATCTAAATTGCCCATCTTTATGTTTGGATTGTGGGAAGAAACCCATGCAAACATGGGGAGCACCTACAAACTCTATGCAGATGCTGCCCTCATAGTGTTGGATTGAAAAGTGTCTAACCCACTTAGGCCCTATCCACACTACAGGGTTTCCCGTCCGTCACACGCCCGCAGTAGGAACAATAGACCCCAAATGGGGCTTTTCACACGACCGATTTTTTGATGGCCTGGGAAATCGGGCCATCAAAAAATGGGACATTCCCAATTTTCGGCCATTCTCCCGGCTCCCATAGAAGTCTATAGGGTCGGGTAATGCACTTCACGACGACCCCTTTAAAGTGGGTCCCTACTCTATTGGTTGCAGCACTGCGTGGCGGCATCCGCTACCGCAACACCACACTCGCAGAGGGAGAAACCCAGAGGCCCAAATGCACCCATGCTGCCAGGCCTAGCCACCTTGGCTCTGGGCCACGCCCCCCCCCCCCCCCACAAGTGCAGCGCCATAGCAGCAGACACCACCACACAGCACCACATCATGTGAACAGATGGATTGAGCTCACCTTTTCATGCGCCCCCAGTGGCCAACTGAGAGCACAAGAGCAGAAACATTTATGAGGTCATTCCTAAATTAAAATCACCTGAGTCAAATGTGTGGTGTGGTGTGCTGGTACCAAGAAATGCGGATAAGGAAGAGACTATATAAATATTTTCAACATGAAGAAGGAAACATGGGCCGCATATCCACAATATACACACTGATCTACAGCTACTAAGCCAAAAATGTTTTTATAAACATGAACATAAGGTTCCTTGTTCCTTGTTGATCAAATTGTATAAGCCCAATTGCCACTTCATGGCGACCTCTTTAAAGTGGGTACCTGCTTTTATTGTTTTCGCTACCGCAACACCGCACCCGCAGAGGGAGCAACCCAGAGGCCCAGAAACACCCCTGCTGCCAGGCCAATCCGTCTTGGCTCTGAGCCACCCTCCCCCCACTTTCCCCACAAGTGCAGCACCACAGCAACACACACCACCACACAGCACCACAACATGTGAAGTGGTATTTATTTTATTTTTGTTTATTTTTTTTATAATTTAGAATGAAAAACTAAAGAAAGTGTTTGACAACAAAATTATTTTACTATATACACCCCAAGTTAAATGATTAACAGGTGCCATTTTAGAGTATTCCTTTCCTATGTAAGCTGATATTTCAATCTAAGGTATATGTTTGGTTCGGTATTCGCTGGGAGAATATAATATTCAGTCAAGTGTTGCAATTTAGATTCAGGGCATCGCCAGCCTAAACCTTATAACACTGTAGGATGTTTACTACATGTTAATCGGTTTATTTTGAAGCTATAAAATTTGATCATCCACAGAGATGGGAGAAAATTTTATTGCTCCTCCTATTCAGCCTATACAATTTTGAACTCCTACTAATCTGTCATTATGCTGTTGACAGGTCCAAACCAACAGACAAGATATCTGGCCTACATGCAGAGTTATGGACCATATAAATTTCCACACACAAGCTTCAAATAAGCCAGGCAGCAAAATCTCATTCTGCTGAATTAATTTATCGGAAAAAATGGCTTGAAGTTTATGAGTTGTGTTTGGACTAAAGTCAAACTCTCCGTGTGTGAAATTGAGAGCAAGCTACAGATGAAATAGTCTAAGTTGGTATCTTGCTAACCACTTATGTTTTAAAGCAGATCATGTGTATCCACCTAATATCAATCACATCTAAGCTGAACTGACGGAATCGACTGAGAGAGAGTTATACAGCTTCTATGTATACAGGATATATAGAAGCTGCTTTGTAAAAAGTAAAAAAATAAATCAAGTAAATTCAAAAAGTGCATAGATTTAATAGAAAAAAAAAGATTTAAAGGTCAAGACTTATGGAAATCTGTACACTGCTCTGATTAGAGGAAAGTCACTCTTTTTGGATCTGATAGCATAATAAATGTAAGGCATCACAAGAAGGGGGAGTCTGGTGAAAAGTGAATGGTTCCCTTACAGTAAAGTACAGATGTGGTAAAGTTCTTATATGGGTATGTATAAGTTCTAAAGGTGTTTGGGAATTTCACCTCATGTCATCATCGAATTCCCAGATCTATTGCAAAATCTGGAAAGAGAAGGTGCTACCCCGGGTTATCGAACACTTTTTTAACATGACCGTGACCTGCAACATTCTTCCAAGTATGTCAGCCGACCTCAACCCCATTGAGCACCTGTGGGGAATTTTGAAGAGCGCAGATAAGCAGCACTCCCATCAAATATTAACCCCTTCCCAACCACCCCACATAAATTAACGGGCTACAGAGCTGGTCGTTGTTCCTGCAGCCCGTTAATCTACGTGTGCTCCTAACAGAGCACACAGACGCTCCCCGCAGCCCGGCATCTCCCAGTACAGGCTGCTACTAGCAGCCTTAGTACTGGGGGGAAAACATCGGGTCGGATCACAGCGGTGATCCGAACCGATTAACTCCTTAATTGCGGCAGTCAATAGTGACTGCTGCATTTAAGTTGTTATGGCAACATCGGCACCCCGCTACGCGATTGCGGGGGGGACGATTGTAGCGGGGGGGGCCATTGCTATGGCAATCGGAAGCCTAACAAAGGCTTCGGGTCTGCCATTTATTGAAGGTGATTACGTCCTGCCAGAGGCAGGACCTAATATGCCTCCTGTCAGTGTGAAACTGACAGGTATAATACCCTGCAATACATAAGAATTGCAGGGTATTACAAAAACGATCCAACAATTGGATCTTCAAGTCCATAGAAGGACTAAAAAAAAAAAGTTACAAAAAATATACAAAAGTAAAATGTCAAAATAATAAAATGTAAAAATTTACTTTTTCCCCTTATAAAAACCTTTATTATTGGAAAGAAATGAAAAAAATAAATAAACTATACATAATTGGTATCGCTGCGTCCGTAACGGCCTGAACTATAAACATATAATGTAATTTATCCCGCACGGTGACCGCCATAAAAAAATAATTAAAAACAGCGATTCCGATAGAGTTTTTTAGTCACTTCAGCTCCCAAATAATTTTCATAAATAGGGATCAAAAAGTCGCATGTACCCAAAAATTGTACCAATAAAAACTACAGTTTGTTCCGCAAACAACAAGCCCTCACACAGCTTTCCTGATAGAAAAATAAAAAAGTTGTGGCTCGTAGAATATGGCGACACAAAAACGTCAATTTTTTTAAAACCGTGATTTTATCGTGCAAACACCATAAAACATAAAAAAACCTATATAAATATGGTATCGCCGTAATCGCATCGACCCGCAGAATAAATTAAATGTCATAGCGCACGTTGAACGCCGTAAAAAAAAAAATGCTCACTATACCCCTAGAGAAATTCTTTTTAGGGCTGTAGTTTCCCAAATGGGGTTGTCCACTGTTTTGGTCCCTCCGGGGCTTTGCAAATGCGACATGACACCCGAAAACCAATTGAGTAAACTTGATCGCCAAATAGCGCTTCTTCGCTTCTGAGCCCTGCTGTGCATCCAAACAGCCATTTATTACCACATATGGGGTATTGCCGTAATCAGGAGAAATTGCTTTATAAATCTTGGGGTGCTTTTTCTTCTTTATTGCTTGTAAAAATGTATAATTTCTAAGTTTTATTGAAAAAAATGTAGATTTTCATTTTTACGGACTAATTCCACATAATTCCGCAAAAAACCTGTGGGGTTAAAATGCTCACTCCACCCCTTGATGAATTCCTTGAGGTGTGTAGTTTGCCAAATTGTGTCTTTTTGGAGGTGTTTCCACTGTTTTGACCCCACAAGACCTCTTCAAACCTGACATGGTGCCTAAAATATATTCTAATAAAAAGGAGGCCCCAAAATCCGCTAGGTGCTCCTTTGCTTCTGAGGCCTGTGGTTCAGTCCATTAGTGCAATAGAGCCACATGTGGGATATTTCTAAAAACTGCACAATCCGGGTAATATATATTGAGTTGTGTTTCTCTGGTAAATTCTTTTGTGTTACAGAAAAAAATGGATTAAAATTAATTTTCCGACAAAAAAAAGAAATTTGTAAATTTCCCCTCTACTTTGCTTTAATTCCTGTGAAATACTTAAAGGGTTAAGAAACTTTCTAAATGCTGTATTGAATACTTTGAGGGGTGTAGTTTTTAAAATTGGGTGACTTATGGGGGCTTCTATATATAAGGCCCTCAAAGCCACTTCAGAACTGGTACCTATAAAAATAGGTTTTGGTAATTTTCTTGAAAATGTGAGAAATTGCTGCTAAAGTTCTAAGCCTTGTAACGTCGTAGAAAAATAAAATAATGTTCAAAAAACAATTCAAATATAAAGTAGATATATGGAATATGTGAAATACTAATTATTTTGTGTGGTATTACTGCCTGTCTTACAAGCAGATAAGTTTAAAATGAGAAAAATCATGATTTTTTCAAAATTTTCTCTACATTTTGATGTTTTTCACAAATAAGCAATGAATTTATTGACCAAATTTTTCCACTAGCATAAAGTACAATATGTCACGAGAAAACAATCTCAGAATCGCTTAGATAGGCAAAAGCATTCCGGAGTTATTACCACATAAAGTGACACGTGTCAGATTTGAAAAAATGGGGCTGGTCCTGAAGGCCAAAGTGAGCTCGGTCCTGAAGGGGTTAAAGGGGTTTTCCCATCAGAGACATTTATGACATATCAACACGATATGTCATAAATGTCAGATAGATGGGGGTCCCAGTGGTAGCAGCAGAACGAGTTTAGGGTGCTCCGTTCTAGAGATAGGTGTGGGTCCCAGAGGTGGGACCAGCATCTATCACATTTATGACATATCCTGTGGATATCAAGAGAAAAAGGATTTTTGAAGCAGCACTGATCCCGAGTATGGTGCGGTGCACGCTGTCAAGCCAGGCAAACCCACTCCGGCACGATGTAGATTTCAAAGAAGTAGTAGGACAACAGCACACGTCTTCAAATCATCAAAGTGGTTTTATTGTCAAGACATCCACAAACGACAGGCAACGTTTCGACCCATAGTGAGTGAGGGGTCTTTGTCAAGCCTAACATCATGTCTAAAAACATCGTTATAAATAGGTGAATACAAGTAGTCACATGGTCCGTTTCAACCAGTGAAAATCGTGAACCCCGTCTCCCAGGTGAAGCATACATTAGTCTTAATGATGTTCTTGAATTAGTTATATAATCCTCAAAAAGTGTAAAAATGCAACATACAATACATCTTCAATACATCATCAACATCAATGTCAGTCACTGTTGTTACAATGAAAAAACAAAGGAGGGAAGTTCACCACACTCCAGGTTCCAGTTACGATCCTAAAGCGCTGCTGCGCATGCTCCGCAGTCAGTCGTTTCTGCTGCATAAATCGAAACCAGCATTTGATTAAAAAGAATCACAATCGGATATATGTAAATATAGTAATATTCTCAATCATAGTGAGAATCCATCAAAACGTAGCTATATATCTAAGTAACTTGAGCCAAACTCAATTCGTGCTATTTAGCTCATTAAGGACGCCTTCACTAGGTGACCATAAGTCACGTGTGACTAGGTCTCCGAAGAATCAGCAAAACAGAAGGGAAAAAGGTCAGGTTATTTCTGCCCCTAGTTCATAATATAAATCACAAAGTGATAATATTGTCAAATAATCTATTGTGTTCAATCGCCTACATAAATTAGATCACTAAAGTGACCTAAAATTTTTTTGGGGGGAATGCTCGTAATATCTATCCGACTAAATACATCAGACAATTATACCGCACAGAAAACACAAGACTATAGAATAATGATCAATCATCATCTGTGACCTCCCTAATAAGGTCCCTATAAGCTCAAAAATCAATGCACAAAAAACTCCCGATGGATGAGAACATGGGAGGAGCCATTATGGTCTTCATTCTGGTCATATATCCGCTGGTGTGTGGTGAATGAGCCTCCATCAAGAATATTCTTAAGCTGTAAGAAATATTACGAGCATTCCCCCCAAAAAAAATTTGGGTCACTTTAGTGATCTAATTTATGTAGGCGATTGAACACAATAGATTATTTGACAATATTATCACTTTGTGATTTATATTATGAACTAGGGGCAGAAATAACCTGACCTTTTTCCCTTCTGTTTTGCTGATTCTTCGGAGACCTAGTCACACGTGACTTATGGTCACCTAGTGAAGGCGTCCTTAACAACGAGCTAAATAGCACGAATTGAGTTTGGCTCAAGTTACTTAGATATATAGCTACGTTTTGATGGATTCTCACTATGATTGAGAATATTACTATATTTACATATATCCGATTGTGATTCTTTTTAATCAAATGCTGGTTTCGATTTATGCAGCAGAAACGACTGACTGCGGAGCATGCGGAGCATGCGCAGCAGCGCTTTAGGATCGTAACTGGAACCTGGAGTGTGGTGAACTTCCCTCCTTTGTTTTTTCATTGTAACAACAGTGACTGACATATTGATGTTGATGATGTATTGAAGATGTATTGTATGTTGCATTTTTACACTTTTTGAGGATTATATAACTAATTGAAGAACATCATTAAGACTAATGTATGCTTCACCTGGGAGACCGGGTTCACGGTTTTCACTAGTTGAAAGAGACCATGTGACTACTTGTATTCACCTATTTATAACGATGTTTTTAGACATGATGTTAGGCTTGACAAAGACCCCTCACTCACCATGGGTCGAAACGTTGCCTGTCGTTTGTGGATGTCTTGACAATAAAACCACTTTGATGATTTGAAGACGTGTGCTATTGTCCTACTACTTCTTTGAAATATCCTGTGGATATGTCATAAATGTCTATGATGGGAAAACCCCTTTAAGGCGCGAGGATTTTTTAAGGCAGGCATCTGCGGATAAGGGGGTAGAGTTGGAAAATTTTTGTAATCATGTGTAAAAAATCAGAGGGGGCATTCGGAAATTCGTTGCAGTTAGGGGGAGTTTGGGTGAAATTATTACAAATGCTGTCCGAATTGCTGAGGAATATGCCTCTTTGTACAAAAGTATATGCTTCTGTGGATACATGCACTTCAGATCTGGTGAAATCAGGTAAGATAGTGTTTCCTAGAATCTCAGAGGTTCCTCTGTCAAAGGAATAATTTTAGGTAGCTATTAAATAAGCGCCGCGGGAAAGGTCCCCTGGTTTGGACGGGCACCCATATAAGTTTTATTCTAGGTATCCAGAGCAAATTTTGGGGATGTTTTTGTGACTATGGAGGATGTGTTCAAGGCAAGGGTACTTCCAGAGTCTATGAATGATGCTTTAATTAGCCTTATTTTGAAGAAAAACAAAGATCCACTTATTGTGTCGTCATACCGTCCGATTTCTCTCTTAAACTGTGATATGAAATTGGTTGAGGTTATTATACATTCAGACCAGACAAGACTTATTCCGGGTAAAGCTATCAATTAAAATTTGCATAAAGTTTTTACTAATTTGCAATATGGAGAAAATGATGAGCTAGATGGTGGTCTTCTCTCAACCGATGCAGTTAGGGCGTTTGATTCTGTTAACTGGGAATTTTTGTGGGCAATTCTCCTCAGATTTGGGTTTGGAGGAATTTTTGTCTCCTGGATTAAGCTTCTGTATAGGACTCCTCGGGCCCAGGTGGGGGTGAGTAAAATAAACTCACATTTTTTGGAATTAGCCAGAGGTACCCGACAGGATGTCCATTATCCCTTTTTTTTAAATTTGAAATTGTTGTTGAAGGTCTTGCGTTGAAAATAAGGGCAAATCCATGCATTAGGAATTTTTTGTTGGGGAGGGAGGAGGAAAATATTTCCTTGTACGCAGATAACATGCTCCTGTAACTTAGACATTCGACGAATGTGGAGCATGTCGTTCCCGTGTATCAGGAGTATGGGGCTCTGTCGGGTATCCAGATAAATTGTGAGTGTAGATTCAGCCTATCAACTGAAGGGAGATTTTCAAGTTGTGGACCAGATTCGCTACTTGGTTGTTGTAATTTCCAAAAAAATTGAGGATTATACATATTTAAATATTCTCCTAAAACGGCTACTTTAAAGAGGCTTTGTCACCAGATTATAACTTCCCTATCTCCTACATAATGTGATCAGTGCTGTAATGTAGATAACAGCAGTGTTTTTTTAATTTAGAAAAACTAAATTTTGACCAAGTTATGACCTATTTTATATTTATGCTAATGACTTTCTTAATAGACAACTGGGCGTGTTTTTACCTTTTAGACCAAGTGGGCGTTGTAAAGAGAAGTGTATGACGCTGACCAATCGGCGTCATACACTTTTCTCCATTCATGTTCTCAGCAGATCGTGATCTTTTGTGAGATCACGATGTGCTGTCACTTACTCACACATTAACTTTACTGAACTGTCTCGAGAGTGAATAGACATTGCCTCCAGCCAGGACGCGATGTCTTTTCACAATCCCGACACTTCGGTAACGTTTGTTTGTGACTTACTCACACAGCACATCGAGATCATGCTGTGCTGTCATTCACAGCATGATCTCGCGAGTTCACGCTTGCTGTCATTAAGTCCCACACAAACATTACCGAAGTGCCGGGAGTATTAATAGATATCGCGTCCTGGCTGGAGATGATGTCTATTCACTCTCAAGACACTTCAGTAAAGTTAATGTGTGAGTAAGTGACAGCACATCGTGATATCGCAAGATCACTATGTGCTGAGTAAATGAATGGAGATTGGTCAGCGTCCTACACTTCTCTTTACAACGCCCACTTGGTCAAAAGGTAAAAACACTCCCAGTTGTCTATTAAGAAAGTCCTTAGCATAAATCTAAAATAGGTCATAACTTGGTCAAAATTTATCGTTTTTCTTAATAAAAAAACACTGCTGTTATATACATTACAGCGTGATCACATTATGTAGGAGATAGGGCACTTATAATGTGGTGACAGAGCCTCTTTAAGAAGTAAGGTAAAGACTTGGAATGGTCTCCCTCTGTCTAGGGCCTCGGGGATTTCATTAATCAAAATGGTTACACTGCCTATAGTCTTGCATATAATTGTCAATTCCCCAGTTTGGATTCCGGTAAAATATATTAAATTATGCCGCCCAACGGTAGAGGGAGGTTTTGCATTACACGATTTTAGGTTGTATTTCCTACCTTTGCATATCCAGCAGCTTATTGATTGGGATTACTCTGCAGCAAATAGATTGATCCTGGGTTCTGGGGGCTATGTACGAAGGGAGAATATTTTCCAGGCATTGGAGGCAGGATGCTTCAGTAAGATGTCACCAAGGTATGATGTTTTTAGTATGCTGCATAAGGTGTGGAGTGCGGTGAAACAGAAATTGTCAGAAGGTATTTTTCCTTTCCCCCTATATGGGGGAACGAACTGCTCACTGAATTTGTTAATGTAGATTATAATAGATTTTGGTTGAAGGAGGGTATTACTCCATTGTCACACCTATTTATTAATGGGGTAATTAAAACTATGGATACATTACAGAGGGAGTTCAGTATTCTATCTGGTTCCCTTTATTTGCACTATTGTCACGTAATAATTTATGTTGGTACACCGCTTGTACTATACTCCTAAACTGTTCTATATTACACCTAGGAAAAGTGTAATTTTCTCTATGTTCCTTTCTATAGATCAGTCTGATTTCAGACATTTGATGTGGCGATGCCTGAAATTGCATCGATATTGGTAGTTGGAATTATTGAATCTATTTTTTATATAGCTTTAGAGAATTCTCAAGGCTTAGTGCTCTTAGGAGACTCCTCAAGAAGACAAAGTCTAAAACAGGTGGATGATTGTGATCTTGTGATCCAGTTGTTGTTTCTGGTAAGATCACAGATTTTGAGGAAATGGATTATAAAAAATCCTCCTGTTGTGATCGAGTATATTATCTTTCAAAGGGGAGATATATATGTTTTTGTAGCAAGTGGAAAGGCTGTATTGATGATCCGGACCTCAGGAATAAAATAATTGCCCTAAGGCCCCTTGCTCGCGGCTGTAGTCGTGTGCACAGCCCGTGATTACTGGCACAGTCGGCCGCAGACAGTCATCCGCATTTGCTCACCGTGCTCCCATTATAAAGTATGGGAGCACAGTACGTAAAATAAAAAAAATAGGATATGTTCTATTTTTTTACGGGCGGTTTCAACGGCACGTACACCTTCCCATAAATATTAGGGAAGGTGACCGTTGGCCATAGAAATGAATGGATAAGTATTTTGATCCGCATTTACGGTTTGACGAAATGTTGTGGTCAGCTCAGTACTTAAATTACTAGACTAAGTACTTGTATTTTACTTATTTGTTGCATTTAGTCAAGTGTGTACTCATTTTTACAACCCTGGGTAAGAGCAAAGTCACCTAATTTATTTATTTTACAGATAATAACCCCTTCCCGACATCCACCCTATACATACGGTGGAGGGCGGATGGGAGAGTATGTATATGGCTCCATAGAACAAGCCGACACTTACACATGACACTTCACCTGCTCATTTAACCCCTTAGATGCCGCGGTAAATAGTGACACATTTTTTTTTTATTTTTTTTTTCTCCTTGTAAAAGTAGTACAACATATTACATACTACAACTATAAAATTTGGTTCAGAAACAGGAGGGTTGGATCCAGCGCTGTAGATACGATGTCTAGTTAAAACGGGAATCTGTTCCCAAGTTTTATTTTGTCTTCATTAAAATCGTGGTAGGTAGACTACGTGAAGTAGTTGAGGTGACAAGTGGGTATTGTCCAAAAGCAGAGGGAAAAAGAAGTATAGGCGGTAGCCTACGCGTTTCTGACCTTCTCCAGGTCCTTAGTCATGGCTTATGAGCCATGACTAAGGACCTGGAGAAGGTCAGAAACGCGTAGGCTACCGCCTATACTTCTTTTATACCCACTTGTCACCTCAACTACTTCACGTAGTCTACCTACCACGATTTTAATGAAGACAAAATAAAACTTGGGAACAGATTCCCGTTTTAACTAGACATCGTATCTACAGCGCTGGATCCAACCCTCCTGTTTCTGAAGTATTTCTGACGTGTGCCGACACGAGGATCCGTGTGCTGAATTTCTTGTGACAAGGTGAGCTGGAGGATTTTTTCTACACTTTTTCCTGTATAAAATTTGGTATCGCCGTAATTGTATTTACTCACAGAATAAAGTTGACGTTGTTTTTACCACAGTGAATGCCTTCAAAATTAAGCCCCCCAATAAATGGAGGAACCGCTGTTCTTCTCTCATTCCACCACACAAAGATATTTTTCAATGTTTCCTATTATATTATATAGTACAATAAATGGTGCCATGAAAAATTACAATTCGTCCCGTAAAAACCAAGCTCTCATACAGCTATATCGGCGGGAAAATAAAGTTATGGCTTTTGGAAGGTGGGGAGGAAAAAAATTAAAATACGAAAAATAGCTGCGGCGGGATGGGGTTAATGACATATCTCTATGTTGCTATGGAGTAGTAATATTTTTAGTGTATTGTAATGGTGATCATTTAGAAATATGTTTTATGTTCAGGGGATTGAACTCATGCTGTGTTGTGTATATATTTATGTAATATAATTGATGAGAAAATTTTGTTTTAGCTGGTATTTCTCGTTAACTTATTGATCGTGTCAACAGCATTGCTAAGACTTCTAAAACTTAAATTGAGCACATAGAAATGTAAAGTGTTTTTGAAAAACAAAATTTTACAACGATAAAATGCATGAAGATCATTTAAATTTATATATAAAAAAAAAGAAAATGTAAAGCTGTCTTTTATCTTTAACCTGCAGCATATTAAGTGTAGAATTTTAAATTGTACTCAGATGCAGAAAGATACTTTTGTTCTTTTAAAGATTTAATTATGTATTGTGCTAACCCTTTTAGATATTTAGTGTAATTCAAAGTACTTTTCAGATGCAGTTGAGCTAAGCTATCAAATGTTCTAGTCTATAATTTTACTAGTAACTCACTGATTCCCTGTGATCATTTACTGTGTAGATTTGGCAGTTAAATGCTCTCTTGGGGATGGTTAAAGGATTATGTAACAAGCTTAACAGAAATTATGTACTCTGTGGCCAGATAAAACTGTTATCGTGGTGGCACAGCGTTTGTGCCCGTGCAATCACCTGCAGGAGGAGCACTGCAGCAATGGCCAGGAACAGAGAACGCTGTAATTCCGCCCATTTTCCCCCCTTGTATTACTGGCATCAATAGCGATCACAAAGGAGGAAGGATCTATCTTATGGCCGGTCATCAGGCCCCTGCGATCGCTTTCGTCAGGGCTAGTTGTTTTAAGGGACCACCCTGGGCCTTAGAAATACCCCCAGGGCTATCATGTAGAATTCCCTGAGGTATGTCCTAATAACTCCCTGTTATAGATGCCTGTGATGGTTCTTATTTAGATTTAAAAATGTTATTGTAAAGTAAAAGTCCCCTTGTGGGAGAAATAAAGAAAACCATTAAATAAAGTTATAAATTGAACCCATAATTTAAGGTGTGTTGGAGAAATTAAAATAAAAAAACATTTAAAAAAAACAATGGAGGCTTTAATTTTTTTTTTACATTCCGCTTTAAAGTAAAAGAAATATAAATTCAATAATAAATTGTATGCATCAAAAAAATTATAAAAAACAAAATACACTCCAAATCACAAAAAAACAAGACCTTACACCACAACGTCCGTGGAGAAAAAAAAAAGTTGACGCATTAAGGCCGGGTACCCACGGGACGGATGCGCTGCGTAAAAATCATGCAGTGTATCCGACCTGGAACTCGCAGGACTTTCCGTCCGAATAATCATATCACATTGTGGTGCAATTTTTAGGGCGGAAATTCTGCTGTGTAATTAAGCGCATATAATTACCCCATCCCTCCTCTGACGTCCCCTACGGCCTCCCTGAGTGAAGTTTCAGGCCATGTGAAGCTGCAGCCTGTGATTGGCTGCAGCGGTCACATAGGATACAACGTCATCGCAGGAGGCCGGACTGCAGGAAGGAGGAGGGCGTTGCAGGGAAGTGTTGGTTTGTTTTTTTCCTGCGAAGCTTTTTTTGCGACGTAAATGCTGCGAATATGCTGCAAAAGTCGCAACACATGACTTTATGTTGCGGATTTTGCATCCCCATTGAATTCAATGGGGAAAATCAGCACAGAATATCAATGAAAACGCAGCATAAATTGAAATGCTGCGGAATAAAATTTATTAACGTTTACGCTGCTGTTTTTTTCCACAGCGTGGGCATGAGATTTACTAAATCTCACCCACTTTGCTGCTGCTGTAAAGGATGCAGAATTTCTGCACAGAATTCCTTTGCGGAAATTCCACAGCGTTTACGCGACGGCCTTAATGCGGTGAAGCAAAAATGAAAAAATAAGTTGCATCTTCAAAACCTAAAATAATTGGGTCCTAAAGGGCTTCTTTTTTTTTAAAATATCCTATTAGAGAATTCTGATATTATGGAAGGGGGGGACTCCCTTAATTAGCGACAAAGAGCATTTCTCACTCTGGGGGGCCTGTCACATCTGTGCGTTAAAACTTCCTATTAATTTCAATGGAAATTGTGGAATGCTTAATTTCCCATGTGTTGATGCTACTGGGATATTGAAACTTTGCTGCTATGTTCAGATTACATCTTATTGCTGCTCTTCCCTGCAGAAGGACAACCTGGGATGACAGCTCAAGCATGCATTTCAATAGTGATGAAGAGATAAGATGTTGCTATTGAACTATGGCAACGTCTTACGTCCCGGGGGGATCAGCCATGTTCTAATCCTGCATAACCAAATCTTTATTTCACCCAACACTTGCTGTCAGGGGAGTGTTAAGCTGTCCCCATAAACAATGGATTCTCACCTGAAATTGGCAGGTTTGAGCGATTTTAAATATATTGTGTATGGCCAGCTTTACTTACAGTTATAAATCTGATTTGTACACTATATTGGCAAAAGTATTGGGACACACCTCTTATTCATTGAATTCAGGTGTTTCATTCAGTCCCACTGCCACAGGGGTATAAAATCATGCACTTAGCCATGCAGTCAGCCTTTACAGACATTTGTGAAAGAATGTGTCATTGTAAAGAGCTCACTGAATTCCTGCGTGGTACTGTAATAGGATGCCACCAATGCAAAAAGTCAGTTTGTGAAATTTCTCCCCTCCTAGATATTCCGCGATCAACTATGAGTGACATTATTGCAAAGTGGAAGCGTTTAGCAACCACAGCAACTCAGCCATGAAGTTTCAGACCATGTAAAGTTACAGAGCGAGGTCACTGAGTGCTAAGGCGCATAGTACATAAAAGTCGCGAACACTGTGCTGACTCAATAACTACAGAGTTCCAACCCACCTCTGGCATTTACATCGCACAAAAAATGTGCATCGGGAGCTTCATGGCATGGGTTTCTATGGCCGTGCAGCTGTATGAAAACCTTACATCACCAAG
Organism: Rhinoderma darwinii; assembly: GCF_050947455.1. Taxonomy (NCBI): domain Eukaryota; kingdom Metazoa; phylum Chordata; class Amphibia; order Anura; family Rhinodermatidae; genus Rhinoderma; species Rhinoderma darwinii. The sequence goes on along the minus strand of NC_134690.1, from coordinate 221,095,431 downwards.
CACAATGCCAAGTGTAGGATGGAGTGGTTTAAAGCACAATGCCAATATTTCTAGAGCAGTGAAAACGTATTAGTATATAGTGTAGTAAAGAATCATACTTTTCTATCTGGTAGTCTGATGGACGAGTCTGGATTTGGCAAACGCCAGGAGAGCGTTACCTGCCTGACTGCATTGTGCCAACTGTAAAGTTTGGTGGAGGAGGGACAATGCTATGGGGTTGTTTTTCAGGGGTTGGCCTAGGACCCTTAGTTCCAGTAAAGGGAAATCTTAATACGTCGGCAAAGACATATTGGACAATTATTTGCTTTGAATTTTGTGGGAACAGTTTGGGGCAGGCTCTTTTCTTTGCCAGCATGACTGTGCCCCAGTGCACAAAGCAAGGTCATGATTGGCTGAGTTTTTGTGTGGAAGAACTTGACTGGCCCGCACAGTATCCTGACCTTAACCCCATGGAATACCATTGGAATGAACTAGAATGGAGATTGTGATCCAGGCCCTCTCATCCAACATCCATGTCTGACCTCACAAATGCTCTTCTGGATAAATAGGCAAAATTTCCTTCAGACACTCCAAAACCCCCAAAGGCATTTGGCGTTGAAAGGTGCGTTGGGGTGGAGGCTCCCTGTGTTAGGCCCTATTCACACGACCGTAAAATCATCCGTAATTACAGGCCCATTTATTCCTATTGCCGATGGACACCTTCCCGTATGTCTACGGGAGGGTGTCGTGCCGTAGAAACCTGCCGAAAAAAATAGGACATGTCCTATTTTTTTATTTTACAGACCAAGCTCCTATACTTTATAATGGGAGTACGGCTCGTAAAAACGGCCAGTCGGCCGTCCGTGGCAATTACGGGTCGTAATTATGGGCACGGTCGTGTTCATGAAGCCTTACTTCTGAACTCTTTATGGGTACGATATGTCTCCTTGTATCTGTTCAATGCTAGATTTATGTTTTGGTCTTCTACACTGACCATTTTTGTATTATTAATCATATGTCTGTTCAGTAATGGGGTCTGATATAACTATTATTTCTTTGCTGAGTCACACAGTGAGATGTTGTCTTTTTTTTTTTTGTAGGTATGTGAATTCTTTTTAATTGCATTGTCACTCAGGTTTTATTGGTCGTTTAATTTTCTATATTTTTGGTTTTGGTAGCATCAATTCTTTGAAGGTTGGACTCAAAAACTTTGTATAAAGCATTCCCAGAAGAGTGGAAGCTTTTTTTTTTTTGCTGAAAAGGGGGGACAACTCTGTATTATTGCCTATGGATTTAGAAGGGGATGTCATAAAAGCTCGTATATTGTGTAGGGGTCCCAATACTTTTGCCATTATGGTGTATATCCTGTTCGCGAAGCATCTTCTCTTCTTCCTTACACTTCAGGACTCCTTCATTTATATCAACTGTTAACTCGAATGGAGTAAATGCAGAAACTTAGGGTTTATTTACCAAGAACAATTTATTGTTAGATACTAAATTATTTAGCTATACTCTTTGTTTCCAATTGAGGTCTAACACTATATGAGACGTAAATTGATCATAAAAACTGTTGTTTGTATCTGATTTCCAATGAATTCTTGGCAGGTTGTAAATGGTATGCTGAGGACAGGTTCATGTTCATATCCATCATATGTTTTCAATGAATTATTTGTAAAAGGCCCACCTACTAGTTTTACATATAACAGCAGAACTATTGTATTCCTCTTCGTTCTCAGAATGCTAGTTAAATCTTAAGTGTCTTTGAGGTGGTAAGGTGGAAGCCCTGTGAGCATTTGTCCTAATGTGCGGCAGGGAGATTCGCAGGATTAACCAGCTGTAAAAAAAAAAAAAAGGAACACCGGTTACTGTAGATTTAAGACTCTATTAGATGGAGTGATTATCGTACCAATTTTCATATAATTGTCCGAATACAAGACCTAATTGCCACGTGTAATAGTGTGCAACGATCGAACGCTAAATCGTTGGGTTTCCATGGATCGACCACATCTACCTGACTAAAAGATTATCGTTCGTGGCTGACACATCCCCTCGTGTGATCAGAAATCTTCCAGTTGTTAGCAGATCAGCGATGAGGTGTGGTTTTTGTTGGAGGTTGGTTTTGTTGCGAGCAAAGATCGCAGTAACGGCTAAACAGCGAACAACTTGAGAGATTATTATTATGTAATAGCCCATTTTTCGAATGCAAGAAACTTGAAATAATATTTACCCATTTAATAGGACTCTTACTCCTATAAAGGTTTATATGGACAGCTGTCTTTTCTGACTGTACTATAATCCAGGTGTATGTATTTACTGCCCACCCGAAATGTGGATAAGAATCTGCCAGACAGCTCTGGCCTCACTAATCTACTGGAATAACAAAGTGGCACGTTAGATCCTGGGTGCCAGATCCTTTTTTTTTCCCCAACAATAGACCATGAGGAACAATTGGGCTGCTCCCATACACATTAAATCCTCATTCACACGTCTGTGTTCGGTCCGTGATATACGGAGCGCATGTCTGCCCGAACAAAGTTCAGGGACCCGGGCTCCTAGCATCAAAGTTATGTATGACGCTAGGTGTCCCTGCCTCCCCGCGGGAATACTGTCACAGGGACACATAACTCTAATGCTAGAAGCCCGGCACCCTGAACGTTGTTCGGTCCTGGAAATGCGCCCGGCACGGGGTCCGTATATCACGAACCGAACATGGTCGTGTGAATAAGGCCTAATTCATCAACAGAACTCACTTAAAACAGTTGCATGGCCAGTTTATGGTCTGCCTGCTTGTAACTTGATAGGAAATTGAAAGAACACTTTAAACAATAGAAGATTCTAGTAGTCAAGAACACTTTTAATTGCTGAAGACCTCCAATCAATACAAGATAACTGTGTTATCTAATATATTGCTAAAGAACGTTCTCCTGACCTTTTATAGCACTAAAAAAGATATACTATATAATTATCAGTCTGACACCTGAATATTATCATTGCTAAAGACCTGGCGTTTCTGCTCTATCATAATCCCAACTGTACGGAGCACTCTAGTAAAGCTGGAATACTTCAGAACATTACATTTGTCATTCCCGTCTACCTGCAGGCTGGTGACTCACGCTCTGAAAAACTGACCAAGAGAGTGCTTATTACCATCATAAAGAACAACATAAACAACTACTGTCATAACTGCATACATGCAGTACAAAAAGAAGACATACTATTAGACCGTGGAGGTCACTTAATGAATTGGATTTGTAAATCGGAAATATACATTATGGGGATAAATGTTGTTTATTTCTATTGCAGTTGTGGGGAAAGATCTATATGTTAATCCCTTCCCCCTGCATGCATTCTGAGCAATTTTTTTAGGTTTTCCATAGTCACATTCAAAGAGCTATAAAAAAAAATATATATATATTTTCAGCTGGACATGGCTGTATGAGGACTTGTTTTTTGCCTGATGAGCTGTATTTTTTAATGGTACCGTTTTGGGGTATATAGAATTTTTTTTATTAACTTTTTTTGGGGGGAGAATATTAAAAAAAACGGAATTTAGCCATTGTTCTATGCTTTTTACATTTACGCCGTTTACCATGCAGCATAAATATCATGCTACCTTTATTCTATGGGTCGTACGATTACAGCGATACCAAATATGTATAGTTTTTTTTTTTATGTTTTACTACCTTTGCAGAATAAAAACACTTTTGAACTAAAATAATTTTATTTTGCATCGCCACTTTCCAAGAGCCATAACTTTTTTATTTTTCCGTCGATGTCACCACATGAGGGCTTGTTTTTTGCGGGACTTCATTGCTACCATTTTGGGGTACATGGGACTTATTGATCTTTTATTATTATTTTTTGTGGGGAATGGATAAAAATAGCAATTTTGCCGTTGTTATTTGTGTTTTTTTACGGCGTTCATCTTGCAGTTTAAATAATATGCTAACTTTATTTTTTGGGTCATTACGATTGCGGGAATACCATATATGTGTCGTTTTTATTTTATTTTTACAACCATTTTTTATGGGAGAAAAAAATCGGTTTTATTTTTTGGGGTGTATCTTTTATTAATTTTTCTTTTACATCAATTATTTTTCAGTCCTAGTAGGGACTTCACTTTACGATCTTCAGATCGCAGATATAATGCTTTGGTATACTTAGTACACCGAAGCATTACTGCCTGTTAGTATAAAACTAAGGCCTTATCCACACAAACGTGTGCGTTTTGTTGCAGTTCCGTGTGTCATCAGTGAATGGTGCGTGGCTGCGTGATTTTCACGCATATGCCATCCTTATGACACGCGGTTTTGATGTTTAGAAAAAAATGGAGGAAGTGCTTTTATTTTTTCCTTCATTTCTTTATCTACTTTTGCGCGAAACACGGAAGTGCTTCCGTGTGCCGTGCGCGATTTTCACGCACCCATTGACTTCAATGAGTGCGTGATGCTTGAAAAACAGCCAAGTATAGGACATGTCGTGAGTTTTACGCAGCGCTGCGTGAAAACCACGGACTGTCTAAACGGCCCCATTGACTAACATAGGTCCGTGCGACGCGCGTATCACGGACGTAAAACACGTTCGTGTGAATAAGGCCTTATAGGCATATAGCCAGGGCAGACCTGGGGGGCCTTTTTTTAGGCCCCCTGGCTGCCATGGCACCCCATCGGATGCCCGCAATTGCATTTGCGGGCCGCCGATGGGTGATAGAGGGAGCTCCCTCCTTCTGTAAACTATTCAAAAGCAGCGGTCGCTAATGAGGGGTTAAACGGGCATTTGAGGAGTTAAACGGTCGCGATTGAAGCAAACTTCAATTGCTACCGTTGGAGCAGGAGCCCGGCTTTGATTAGCCTAGAATAAAGCCCCTTAATGACCGCTGAGTTGGTTAAAATTATATCGCTATTATTGTGAAAATGGAAAAATCTGAACTAAAACTACATTTTATTAGAAAAAAACGTCGATTTTCATTTTCACGGCCTAATTCCACTAAATTCTGCAAAAAACCCAAGGGGTCAAAATGCTCACTATACCCTTCGATAAATTCCTTCAGGGGTGTAGTTTCCCAAATGGGGTAACTTTTGGGTGGTTTTCACTGATTTGGTCCCTCAGGGGCTTTGCAAATGTACCATGGCACTGAAAACCATTCCAGCAAAACTTGAGCTCCAAAAGTTTATGACCACATATGGGGTATTGTCGTAATCGGGAGAAATTGCTTTTCAAATGTTGGGGTGCTTTTACTCCTTTATGCCTTGTAAATATTGAAGGTTTCTATATTTTATTGGAAAAAATGTAGATGTTAATCTTTACATCCTAATTCCACTAAATTCAGCAAAAAAGTTGCTGGGTTAAAATGCTCACTATACCCCTTGATAAATTCCTTGAGGGGTGTAGATTGCCAAATGGTGTCTCTTTTGGGGGGTATCCACTGTTTTGGAACCACAAGACCTCTTTAAACCTGACATGGCGCCTAAAATATACTATAATAAAATGGAGGACATAAAATCCACGAGGTGCTTCTTTGCTTCTGAGGCCGGTGCTTCAGTCCAGTTGCACACTAGGGCCACATGTGGGATATTTCTAAAAACGGCAGAATCTGGGCAATACATATGGATTTGTGTTTCTCTGGTAAAACCTTCTGTGTTAGGGTATGTGCACACGACCTATTTTCAGACGTAATGGAGGCGTTTTACGCCTCAAATTACGCCTGAAAAGACGGCTCCAATACGTCGGCAAAAATCTGCCCATTGCTTGCAATGGGTCTTACGATGTTCTATGCAGACGAGCTGTCATTTTATGCTTCGCTGTCAAAAGACGGCGCATAAGATTACGCCCGCGTCAAAGAAGTGCAGGACACTTCTCGGAACATAATTGGAGCCGTTTTTCATTGACTCCAATGAAGAATAGCTCCAATTACGTCCCTAAAAAAGACGCAGCGAAAAACGCGAATACATGCAAAAACGTCTGAAATTCAGGAGCTGTTTTCGCATGAAAACAGCTCCTGAATTTCAGACGTATTTTGCGTTGTCATGTAAACATACCTTTACAGAGAAGAATGAATTAAAAAAAGATTTTCTGCAAAAAAAAATTAATTTGTAAATTTCACCTCCACTTTGCTTTAATTAATGTGAAACACCAAAAGGGTTCAGAAACTTTCTAAATGCTGTTCTGAATACTTTGAGGGGTGCAGTTTTTAAAATGGGGTGTTTTATAGGGGGTTTCTAATATATAAGGCCCTCAAAGCCTCTTCAGAACTGAACTGGTCCCTGAAAAAATAGCCTTTTGAAATTTTCTTGAAATGTGAGGAATTGCTGCTAAAGTTCTAAGCTTTATAACGTCTTGGAAAAATAAAACAATGCCAAAATAAAGTATACATATGGGAAATGTCAACTAGTAACTATTTTGTGTGGTATTACTATCTGTTTTACAAGTAGATACATTAAAATTTAGAAAAATGCAAATGTTTGAAAATGTTCTCTACTTTTTGGTATTTTTCACAAATAAACACTGAATGTATCTACCAAGTTTTACCACTAATCTAAAGTACAATGTGTCACGAGAAAACATTCTTAGAATCGCTTGAAAAAACAAAAGCATTCCAAAGTTATTATCACATAAATTCACACATGTCAGATTTTGAAAAAAATGGCCTGGTCCATTAGGTGAAAACAGGCTGTGTCCTTACGAGGTTAATAGTATTATTTATATTTTTGCAGAAGACACCAAGCTATGTAGTATTATTCAGTCTACGGAAGATGTTTATAAATTACAAGCTGATTTGGACACACTAAGTGTTTGGGCGTCCACTTGGCAAATGAGGTTTAATGTAGATAAATGTTAAGACAAAAAGGAAAAGATCTGGAACCAGTGCTTTATAATAAAAAGAAGTCTTCCAACTTTATTCTCAAAATTCCAGCTGCAAATGTGGTTGGTTGCAAAACAGTTAGCCTACGCGTTTCGGACGTATTCCACGTTCTTACTCATGGCCTGTTATGTGCTACACTAAGCACCATGCACTTATATCCAGTAACTATTCGCAAAGGGATATTCCCACTTATCCTCACTAACCTGTGGGAGACTGCAGTTAATGAAGATCCAGGTGGGAGAGAAACCCTCCTTTCTGTTTAGACCCATAGAGAGCCCTGGGAAACACCCGCTTAGCCTTGCTTACAGCACATATAGGAATATGGAAATAACCCTCTGTTATCAACCACCTCGCTGGCAGGAAAGATCCATGTATACAGAGGGGGATATAAACCCACATATCTATATTAATCTGTTATTTTAGAGGCTATAAGTGCACAGCTAGACAAACAAACTTGTTAAAAACTAAGATAAAAACAATACTGAATTAGGACCTATTGATTGTAAAAACATGTGAGCTACAATGAACAACAAAGTGCTAGCCTCAACACTTGAACATACAAAAATATTGAGTACTGAATAATTACATATGAGAACATAATAGATATGTCAGATGATCCAGATATCAGGTGAAAACAAATAATACATACCCATTAACCCAGAAAATAGACTCTCAGTACAAGTTACATGATGTCCTGCTACATTTTCTGTAATCCAGGGTGGACTACAGGCCGTTGCATAACTCCACAAAATCCTACCATTACCAGATGCTCCCTGAGCGATGTACTTTGGAAGGGGGAAAGAAAAAAAAAATAAAAACCGAGGTGAGATGCAAGTCTAATAATGGAACATAAGTTCCTTTTTGAGGTTTAAACCCAATGGAAATCTTGTTTTAAGGTGATAAATCCAAAAAGCCTCTTTTCATGTTTGTGATTCCCTTCACGTATAGGGTTCCTAACTCTCTCTATTGCATATACTATAACTGAGTTTACGGAACAATTATGACATGAAATAAAATGTCTAGCCATTCTGATGTGCAACCTACGTATTTTAGGCAACATGCTATACATTAAATTATGTGAGAGATACGTTAAGGATAGCCGGATTCACTGCTGCAGCCTCTCGCTCAGAGAGTTCCTGGCCACACACAGGTTACGCGTGACATCTTGCGTATCTTTCACAACAAAATCTGGGGCAAAAACTTCTTTCTTGGGTTAGTTGTGATGTGGTGTCACTATACACCTCTATTCCGCATGACATAGCCTTGAGTGCTCTCAACCACCATTTAAGCAGATATCGCACGTACCAGGGCATTGAGAATTTAAGTTATGAGGAAAGAATTAAACCTATTTAGCCTTGAAAAGAGATGACTAAGGGGGACATGATTAACCTATTTAAATATTATGGATGGCCAGTACAAGAAATATAGTGAAAACCTGTTCCAAAACACAAGGGGGCACTCCCTCTGTCTGGAGAAAAAAAGGTTCAACCTGCAGAGGTGACAAGCCTTCTTTACTGTGAGGACTGTGAGAACTGTGTATCTATGGAATAGTCACCGCAGGAGCTGGTCACAGCATGGACAGTAGATGGTTTTAAAAAAGGCTTAGATAATTTCGTGGAACAAAAATTTTTTAGCTCCTATGTCAATGCATAGAAATTTTGTTTCATCCCTTCCCTTTTTCCCATCCATTGGTTGAACTTGATGGACATGAGTCTTTTTTCAACCGTACTATGTAACATTTGCGTCAGGCTTCCGTTTATGGGTTCCTTTAGACCTTTCCATCAGGGGAACCCACGAACGGAAAGACAAATGGAAACCATAGCTTCCGTTTGCATTACCATTGATTTCAGTGGTAATGCTTCTGTTGCTAATGGTTTCAGTTTGTCTCCGTTCTGTAAGGTTTCTGTTTTTTTTAGCAGAAACAATAGCGTAGTCGACTGCGCCGCTGTTTCCGCTAAAAAATTGGAAAGCTTACGGAATGGAGACAAACAAAAACCATTTGCAACGGAAGCATTACCATTGAAATAAATGGTAATGCAACCAGAACCTATGGTTTCCGTTTGGCTTTCCATTCATGGGTTCCTCTGACGGAAAGGTCTAACGGAACCCATAAATGGAAGCCCGACGCAGATGGGAATGAGGCCTTAGGCCTCATGCGTACAGTAGAGGCATGTGCAAAAAGCTTTTCAGCGGCACATAGACTCCATATGTCGCCATATGGAATTCCATTGGGTTCTGAATGTTGGAGATATTCTCCTCAAGAAACAATGCCATTATAGGGCCACGTCAGTAAAAAAACGCCCCATTACGGGTAGCTGTCATTTAACTGTGTGCAAGAGGCCAAATGCTATGTTTGCACAGTACAATTTTGGTCCAGTTTTTGTGTTCCTTTTTTTTTTTAATCAAACCCAGAAATATAATCTAAAGGGAGGAAAATAGATATAAAAAGCTGTACACTTTTATTATGTAGCTCTGTACTTGGTATGGTAAAAGGGTCGAAATACAGATCCTAGTATATTAGAAACAATATATGTGTGGAGAAGAGAGCCCTTCCTAAAAGAGATTGTTTTAAATGTGATCTGAAGCGGAGAGATTTCTCATGGCAACCAGTTATCAGTTATTTTCCAGTGTTTTGTTATAAAAGTAAATGGCTACATTGGTTGCTCTAGGGGTCTGTTCCATCCTATGGTTCCTCTCCATCATTTTTAATCTAAAAAGGCGGGACAACAGGTCTCCTTTAAGTGATATAAAAAGGGCCTTATATAAAGGGCAATCATTTCTGAACTGTTTTATTGGTTGACTTGAGCTTTATGACCTTAATCAAATGCCAAGTATCGGAAAAGACCCTGGGGTTTATTTTCATCTAAGATACTAATAGCAAATTATTTTTCTAATTTCCCTTGCAGTGATCCATGTAGAAAAAAAAAGATGTTTCTCCAGAATCCCAACATTAAGTTAGCATATGGTGTGTTTGCGAGACAGTATGCACACTGTTTAAAAATACATACAATTCATTATTGGAAATCTATATTTGTGTAATTGCAGTTGAGAAAGGTTTTAACCTTTATGTATCAAGAGGATATTTTGTTGATTATTACATGAACGATTTTATGTTAGGCAAAGTAAAATGATATTTTACCTCATGAACATATTCTTAGTTTTCTTATGTTGCACCAACAAAGCATTTTACTACTTGTTAATCAGAAATGGTATTATATGTGGACCTTAAGTGAGCTGTGAGTGAATATGTAGCAATTGAAGTCTACGTCGTGTAAGTATGCAGAGCGAGGGCCAGAATCCGTATATACCAGAATGTATTTGAATTTTTAAATCACACATGTTTTAGCAAACTTCTAGGCAAATGTTCTACATAGTCTTTGTATTGAAGGGTAATAGTGGAGTGTATTTAGTGTAAGATTTCCAATACAAACAATATACAGTAAAATTCTTTAACTGTAGAAAAATATATAAAACTTTTAAGTTCTAAAATTCAAGATGGTGTCTGACCAGAATCAGACAGGAGTCTGGACTGCAGAGAAGTTAGGGGGGGTATCATGAAAAGTCGTGAATTTGCCAGAGATTTGTACTTTACGAAGGAGAGGACTGCAGCACAAAAGGCTGAGATTGGAAAGGTTTGACCAAGATGAGAATCTAAAAAGTTAAAAAATGTTTTTTATTAAAGTTATGCTCGAAGCGTAAAGAGCTTTCTAGAACAAAGGCAAAAATAAAATGTTAATGGGTTGTGTCACCACAGAGATTTATGTAACATTCACAGGATATGCCATAAATGTCTGAAGGATGCAGGTCCTACCTCTTGGACCCCTGTTCCGCCAGTCGCAGACATTTCTGCATGTGCATCCGCCCTTATTCTTCCTCTACTTACTAAAATGTAGATATCACTGCATGCACAATATGGAATCAGCAATGTTGTTCTGTGCGGCCTGCGCTCACAATCAACAGAGACATATCAATAAAATGTATGGTGTAATTGCAATGAAATATATTTATGAAGACTTTCCACCGCTGTTTGGACATTTCTAAATGTCACAAGGAGTGCACCTGATTTACCAATATTTTCCACCACTTTTTCCCTTAATAAAGTGGTAGAGGACCGCACCTGTTATAACCCGCAGTCGTTCTTTTTGAAGTGCCCCCTATTAGGAAATATAAAGGACAACACGCTGCTTTTACAGACCGGTGCACTGCTGCACAGAATAACTACAGTCTTCATTTCTAAAATTGGCAGTGTGAAGTGCTAAAACCCGCCTGTTTTTTTTTGCCTATCCTTATAATAGCATGGTAAATGAAAGCAGAGCTAAAGGATGCGCACAATGCTTAGGCTACTACAGAAGGTGATGTTGCTATATGACAATTTCGCAACCCATATTACCATGTAACTGTGGTCTTGTTCAGAGCTCCAAAAAAGTCTAAACCTGAAAATGAATGACGGAAGTAAATAGGAGATAAATGGTCTTATAGAACTCTTTCAGAGAACACGGGGCTTCATTTCCTTCTGATGTCTTCCGTTTTTGTCCGGCCGATGTCTGACAGGGTGGGGCTTAATCAAGAGGCCCCTGCCCCTTTCTTGTCTTCTATGGGAGACAGAGCAGTGGGGGAGGCTTTTACTGCAGCCAGTCAGAAGATTGTGAGGAGGCTGATCTCCGGGGATACATAGAATTCTCAATTTTAATTGAAATAGGAGACCAGATAGGATCAAAGAAGAGGTGGAGATTAAGCCTACTGTCACCCCTGCAACGGCATTATGCGATGCCAATGGGGTATTATGATAGCCCTCGGGCTTAACGAAGTATCCCATTATTAGCTATCTATTAGGCCATGCAAGAGGCATGGATTGCCTGTCAGTGTATTACTGACAGGCTCTAATGCTTCCAAATACTAAGTATTCTTTTTTTTTTTTGTTTTTATTTTTTATTTTAATTTTTTTATTGAATTTTCCAACAATACAGAAGATATACGTCTGAACAGGTAAGCATTACATTCCATGCCATATTATAAGTACTTAACAGACCATAAAGGGGGAGGGGGAACATGGAAGAGGATATTGAACCGGGTAATAACCCAAGGGGGGGGAAAAAAGGAGGGGTGTCATTGATACATCCGTGACAAGCATTACATTTCACTTACAAAGGTATAACTTTAACCTCTTACTTCCCAATAAATCTTGTCACACAAATTTACGGAACTTTTTCCATGGATGCCATATCTTGAGAAATTTATCTCTCGAATGCGAGTTCCAATGAGATAACTCCTCAAACCTATAGATCTGATCTACCCTCGCAATCCAATGATCTAAGGATGGAACTGTATCCGTTAGCCAATGTAGGGGTATTAATAGCCTAGCTGCCACTATCAGTAATTTGAATAGAGCAGATGGGACTACCGGGACTGAAGAATCTGCAACAGAAAGTAACGCAATTTCCGGTGAAACCGGAATTGTTCCCTTACACACAGAATTACATATAGAGAAAATTTTCCCCCACCATTCTTTCAGCGTGGCACATTCCCACCACACATGATAAAAAGTGCCTCTGTCCCTCTTGCAACGCCAGCACGTATCTGGATGCGAGGAGCTATACATGCAGGTCTTATCTGGTGTCCTGTACCAACGGGATAATATTTTATAACTGTTCTCCTGAATCTTAATGCATCTGGATGCTTTGTGTGGGGCGATCAATATTCGGGATATTTCGGCCTCAGAAAATTTCCTTCCCAGATCTCTTTCCCACAATCCTATATAGTATGGAGGTCTAGTTGCAAGAGGGGCAGAAATCCTTCTATAAATCTGAGAGATACACTTCACTGGCGTGCGATTCTGGGAACATAATGTTTCAAACCAATTAGCTTCTCTGTGAAACGAGGTGGACCTACAACATGACAGAGTAACAGACTTTACATATGCAAGAAGTAAAAAATTCCCCTCGTTAATCGATAATTTAGACATCAGAGCAGAATGGGGAATTAGACAACCCTCATCATCTAATAGCTGAGCCAGAGGCATCTGAGAGCTGCTGACCTGTAACGGAGCACTATCCCTTACTGCTTTTGTGGCTGCCCCTATAATATCTCTTACCTCTATCAGAGGAGATGGCAGCTGTATTCCACCTAAGCTAGCTACAAACCCTTTCCAGACTGAAAGTGTTGCCCGTGTAAAGGGATTCGAGGGGCCGCAATCCGAAAGCAAAGAGGGGTCTATAAATATTAGAGTCCTGAGCGGTGACGGGGAGAGTGCGTTTTCCAACGACACCCACAGTTTATGTCCAGGTGCTCGCACCCAATCTAACACCCTAGCTAAATGTATTGCTCTATAATATTGTTCTGGGTCTGGAAAACCAATACCCCCTGTTCTTTTTTGCCGAGTCAGAATGACTCTCGCGATACGCGCCCTTTTCCCCTTCCAGATAAACTTAGCAAATAATCTGATTATACGAGAGAAATATAGCCGAGGAATAGCTACTGGCAATGTTTGCATCAGATAAGTAAGCTTAGGCAGGACATAGGACATGACAATGTTCTTTCTACCAAACCAAGACAGATAAGGCAAGTCTAATCGTTGTAACAAGTCTGGTAAAGAGGACAGGAGTGGTAAGAAGTTCAAGGAGAACAACTCGTCACAATTTGCACACATCTTTATTCCTAGATAGGAAATATGGGGTGACGACCAGTCAAAGGCTGAATTAGCCCTCAGTTTTTCTCTACACTCCGGCGACACCGCTATCCCCATCGCTTTTGATTTACTTGCGTTAATCAAGAAATTGGAAATGTACCCAAAGGAGTCCAATACTTCTTTTACTTTTGGGAGTGCAATGATAGGGTTCGTGACAATCAGTAGTAGATCATCTGCGTAAGCTGCTACTTTATGTTCCACCCCCCCTACCCACATACCCGCTATATCTGACTTTAAACGTATAGACTGCATCAAAGTCTCCATCACCATGACAAACAACAGGGGGGACCATTGCCGGGTACCATTGCTAATTTCAAAAGGGGAGGACAGGGCCCCGTTCACAGTAATAACTGCCGAGGGGGATGCATACATTGAAAAGACCGCATTAATGAATGGGGTAGGGAGGTGGAATGCCCGCATAGTCTGTCTCATAAAATTCCAACTAACCCTATCAAAGGCCTTCTCCGCATCCGTGCTGAGAAGGACTGTTGGAACCCTATTTTTTTGTGCGTGATGTAATAAGTGTAGTACTCTCGTAGAGTTGTCCTTTCCCTCTCTTTGCATTACAAATCCGACCTGATCTGGTGAAATAATGTCTGGGAGGATCTGTTTTAAACGAGATGCCAGCATCTTTGCTATCAGCTTCAGATCCGTATTCAACAGTGAGATGGGTCTGAAGTTAGCACAGATCGTATGGTCCTTCCCCTCTTTGGGTATGAGGGAGATATATGCTCTTGACATATCAACAGATAGAGGTACTCCTTCAGTGGTAAGATTTGCAATGCGTAGTAAGCGAGGGAGGAGAATCTCTCCAAAGGATCTATAATATTCTATAGATAAACCATCTGGCCCCGGGCACTTCCCCACTGGGGACTGCTTTACTGCTGTCTCCAATTCTGCCAAAGTAAATGGTTCTGCTAACACTTCCCCTTGCATCTCGGAGATGACCGGAAGAGAGAGAGAGTCTAAAAAAGAGGATATGAGCCCAGGTCTCTCTGCCAGACACTCCGAGGGTAGTGATTTCTCCAGATTATAAAGATTGTGATAAAAGTCTCTAAACAAAGAAGCTATTTTAGGGGCTGAGTAAGTCAAACTGCCATCAGGTGACTTTAACATATGGACGTGATTGTTAACCTGCCGCTGTTTGACCCTTTTGGGTATGAATTTAGAGGCTTTGTTGCCATGAGCGTAAAAATTTTGTCGGGACCTCTCAAAGTATTTAGCCGACGAAGCGTTAAGTAAGTTTTTAAGCTGGGATCTAAGGTCATTTAGTTCAGTCAAATGTCGGCTAGCCAGGGACTGCTTATGGACTTTTTCCAGTTTCTGGATCTGGGACAGAAGTACCTCCACATCTCTCTCTCTTTCCTTTTTTATATGAGAACATATGCTGATCAGGTGCCCTCTTACAACAGCTTTGTGAGCATCCCAAACTACCTGGGGGGGAAGTGTCTGGTAAAGCATTAAGTCTAAAATACTCTTCCAACTTTCGTTTAACATTCTCCCTCACATCTCCTCGCCCTAATACCGAATCATTAATCCTCCACTTTGGCGATCTGCTTTGTGTGTTAGCTAACTGTAATGACAGAAAGACCGGTGCGTGATCTGAATGCACTCTGGTACCTATATTTGTGTTGCTACAGTATTGAAGGTTAGTTTTGTGCAGAAAAAAGTGATCTAATCTTTGATAGGAATTATGCACATGAGAATAAAAGGAGTAATCCACCTCCGTGGGATGAAAACATCGCCATACATCAACCAGGCCACGATCCTCCAACGAAGTTTTTACCCTCCTCAGAGCCCTGTATGATAAAGCCGATTTTTTAACGGAAGAATCCATTAAAGGATCCATAACCAGGTTGATGTCCCCTCCTATAATAGTCATACCTTCTGCCACGGAATCCACTACCAGTAGTACCTTACTCAACCACAATACCTGTCCAACATTAGGAGCATATAAATTTACAAACGTTACAAATTGAGTGCCTATCTTCCCTTTCAATATAATGTATCTGCCCTCTGGATCCAGAGTGGTAGATAAACAGACAAATGGTACATTTTTTCCAAAACCTACACTCACCCCTCTGGAGGCCCCACTATTGCTACCACAATGAAACCATACTGGAAAGTGAGAAAAGGAAAGATTTGGATAATGATCCTTCTTAAAGTGTGTTTCTTGCAACATAAGGACATCACATTTTGCTTTTTTCATAAAAGAAAAAATTTGGCATCACTTTGAAGGGGAGTTGCAGCCCTTCACATTATAAGATACTATCTTCAGAACAGCCATATTACAGTGCAGAGGTAGGTTACATTATCACATCCCCAAATCAGACAGGCAAGTACCCAACATATGAACTTTCTGCTACCATATGAAGGTGAGCCGAGAGATACATCCCACATTCTCCATAGTACTACATGACCATAGATAAGGCACACAGGTGGAACGCAAAGTACCAATGACAGGACAGGAAGGGGAAGACCAAACATAAATAACATAGATAACAAAAATAACAAAGATGGGGGACAGTACCCCACAGCTGAGAACAAGAACAATATTGGTTCACACAGAACCTTCCACCGGGGGGAATCTGGTAAGTTAACCATATATCATCACAATCAGCTCATCTAGCCATAGCAGTCTACGCCATGGTCAAGATAAAGAATATATTGAGATAGAGCGAGTTATCACGCCGCTATTCAAGGCAGTTCCTCTCTTTCCCCTGCTAATCTACGCGAGCCCAGACGTCCCGATTTCTTCTTGCTACGTTGACGTTTAGGAGCTGGAACATCTTCCCATGGTGTCAAGTGGGCTGTGGCAGGGAGAGACGTCAAATCCAGGACCGGATCCCAGTCTTCTATATCCAGTGGTTCTATATCCAAGTGCGCATATACGGACTCCAGATCTGTCACGGATGAGACCAGCATACGACGACCTTCATAGAAGAATGATAATCCAAACGGGAATGTCCAGCGATACATGATATTCTTATTCCTCAAATGATCAGTAAGCGGCTTCAGATGACGACGTTTTTGAAGGGTACTAGAAGCCAGATCTTGGTATATAGAGATAACAGAACCTTGTAAAGTAAGGGCATCCGTGTTTCTTGCTTTAGTCAGCACAGCGTCCTTATCCGTGTAGTTCAGAAATCGGCATATTACGTCCCGCGGGGGGTCTGAGGCTGTTGGTTTAGGGCGCAAAGCTCTGTGGGCCCTCTCCAAAACAATGTCCGCATGTGTATTAGGGCCAATCAGCGAGCGGCAAAGTCCCTTGATAGTTTCCATCAGAGCATCCGCAGTTATGGATTCTGGCACCCCTCTAAAACCCAATTGTTCCTGCGATTCCTATTCTCCTGGTCTTCTAGGGCCCGGAATACTGAATTAAAGTGCTTTTGACACGAGGAGAAGCATTGTGTGACTGCCGTGTTAAAATCAAGCATTGCCGCCTGAGTAGCCTCCAGCTTCTCTACCCGTTGTCCCACTTGCCTCATATCTTGCTTAATGTCTGCCAAATCTCTAACCAAAGGTTCCAAAGCCTTATTAAGTACCTTTGTGAAGAAGTCTCTAGTGAGTGGCAAGTCGGTCGAAGTGCTGCCTGCATCGCTGCTATCATCTGCTGCTCCTGCAACATCTTCTTCCCGGGAGCGAGAGGAGGACGGCGCCATCTTGGCCACATGTCCGCCTGCACCCACCGGCCCCCTTTTCACAAACTTCTCCATGTTTCCTTGAGCCCCAAGTGTTCTGGGGGGATCCTGGTCGTCTCTGGACTTACTGCCGCCGATCTTGACCATGGCTGGCTGTAACACGCTAACTTATGCGATAAATGAGCTGTCGGTAGTTACGGAGCTCAGCAGCACACGTCCATTCACGTCCGCCGCTAGCTCCGCCCCCCAAATACTAAGTATTCTAAAGCATAATACATACGATCAGACAAACAGAGCTTCAAGTCATGTAGTGGAACAAAATGTCTGATCAAGTGTAATAAAAGAAAACACCTTTTTTGAAATAATTACTACTTTTTTCCTGTAAAGATGAAAACAAAGATAAATATTTTTAATAAAATCATAACAATGCATAAATTAGAGATACATTATTATTTATGCCGCACAAGTGTCTCAATGGAAAATTAACAAAACATTTTATAAAAATAATTATAAAAGCTCTATACAAACCAAAATAATGTCCATAAAAGGAACTTTCATCGACGGGGAAAATAAAAAAAAGTTGTGGATCTTGGATTGCTGCAATGATAAAAAAAAAAAAAAAGAAAAATGCTGTGTCCTCAAACCAATACAGGAGGCAACCTTAAGGGGTTAAAGAATTTTGCAACGTTTCTTATAAATAAAGCTTTTTGTCACTGAGCACTTAATTATTGCAGCCCTTTTAAATAGTACAATCTGACGTTTTATCCCTCTGTTTGTGCACCCCTGGACTAGATGAATGAGCCGTGTGGAAGTAAACCATTATCCCGCAACAGTCTGCACAACGTTGTTCTTCATATCCCCATGTAGCACGCAACAACTAATGTACAATGTGCAAATCTGCGTTGCACCTTCTGAACGAATGACACTTTTCTAGAAGGACAGACGTTGCTTGCTTTTTGCCCTAATCCACTTTTCTAGCATATTGATGGACATCACTCACTGCGGAGGCTACAGCTTTTTCTGCTGAATATCATGAAAGATAAATGTGCAAGTAAATCCTATTCACAGGTAGACTATGGATTTATTCCCTCTTCATAGTGACATATAGTTTTGTCGGTTCTGCTTACAATATTTTTAACTCATATACTTCAGCTGCGTTTTAGCAGGAGCGACGGTGGCCTCAATTGAACTGTTGGTGTCTGTTCATTTTCGAAGCTCAATATAGATAACAGGAGAGCAGTCACCTCTGGTGATTTGGAAAGTTTACCAAGATTAATGGACAATCAACAGGAAGGCTAGAAATTGTCTATGGCAATACTCAATATGTCTCTCTTAATCAGGTCTTCCGTACAAAGTTAGTAATCAATACTCCCCATAATGAGATATGTGCCAGCCACTCTGTATTATAATGAATGGAAATTGTCTAGTACAGCAAATAAAACAAGACATCACCACAAGTCTTCCATTCCCTGTTATGATATCTGTTCAACCAGTATTTATCCGAGTAGAAGAACAGATAGAGCTGTACGCACTGAGGTTTGGAGTTTCTGACGCAGTTCGCCTATACATGCCATGTCCATTGGGCTATTAGGGGCACTGCTATTTAAATTCTGTAATAGTACATTGTCCGATGATGATGATTGCGTATTAAAGTAAACTTGTGTGAATCGCACTACTGTATCCAAGGGACAGTGCAGATATTTATAGAGGATGAATATCCAAATGTTATTCTTACAGTACATTCATCAAACAGATGGTAATATCCCACATGAGATAATATCTTATTGTGCACAATATTGTCCCGTTGCCCTTATCCGTCATTGTCTGGAGTAGCTCAATGTTTGATAAATTGACCCAATAAAATAACAGTGTGAAGTGGGCTTATCTCACTTGTGATTATATCCCTTATTTGATGAATATGCTCAATTGTAAGTATTGTTAGCACTTCGGTAACCAGCAGTTAGCATATATTAACTTGCCCTTGCATATTTGCTATTCCAGAGTCTTAAAGAGGACTTGTCCGTTTTCCAGACATGTCTGTTTTAGTAAATACTTTTGTTCTCCATAAAATAAAGATTCTGGAGCATCTTTTTTTAAAACTCTGCGTTGTACAGTTCCCCTGTTATTCTTCCTAAAATTTATAAATGCATTGACAACTGGGTGCTACCAGTTGGGGATGTGTCTCTGCACAGACTGACAATGCCCAATCAGTGCTCAGTCCCAGACTGTGAAGGGGCACGCCCCTTTGACAAGTGGCATGGAAACACCCAGTTGAGAAACGGCAAGTGTTCTAAGAGTTCGCTTTAAAATTGTGTTTTTATGGGGAATACATGTATTTACTAAAACACGCATGTCGGGAGAGGTGACGAGTCCTCTTTAACCCTTTCCGTGCCAAGGATGTATCTTTATACATCTTGGAAGGAAGTCACTTTAGTAGCCAAGGTCGTATCGGCTGTAACTTAGGCTGGATTAAAGCTAGAGCTGTGATCCAGGGTTTGTTCATAAACTAATAATCTTAGGTCTAGCTACAATCCAGCTTGAGTAATAGCAGGTTGAAAGGGATTTGCATATATTTTCAGATCCCATTTCAGCCTGAGTGGAGAATGAGAGAAGGGGCCGGCGGGGGGGTTGTGCAGGTAGCATGCAGAGAGAAGAGGAACATAGCTCGTGTCCCTGTATGAGTGTAGTTGTCCCTAGTGGAGGGCTAACATTTTTTCTTCTTTATGTTATCATTCCCCCTTATCAATCAAAGTGCATACTTTCTTGCTTGTCACATAGGGGTGTTTGCTTTTTCGGTAAAGGAGTGAGGAGTTGAGCAGTTCCTCATGTAACCGCCCCTTTGTGCCTAATTAGGCCATTTATTGACCGCAGGATAGCATAAAATTTGCTGAGTTTTTCTTTAGCGATACCCGTTACAATCTACAGTCATAGCAATAACCATTATTACTAAAGAAGAATTTTGAATACACTTCGACAGAAAACATTTCAGCAGTCAGGAGAAATTTTTTTACCTACTGACGGTCACAATAGACGATAGTTTCCAACTAGTTCTGGTAAAAATATCCGTAATTATTAATGCATTAGGTTAAGTTTAGGTAATTGCGATTATTATTCAGGGTTAGGGCAGGCTTAATTTGCGGGAACTTTTTGCCACGATTTTTTACAGAATCACAGCAGAATGCAGTGGTTTTGCTGGAATTGTGGCTAATTGCTCACAAATTGTGAATATAGCCTTAGAGTTTGTATAGGGGGGATAAAAAAAATTATATACCTATATAATCCCCAATTTAATTTGCATGCAAAATGGGTTGGTGCATTCCTGTGGTTTTGACGTTTCTTTTACACCCGCTACTGAACGTAGACACGTGTGGAATTTATCAACTCCTCATGTCTTACGGTTCTTTCCAGAGATTTTATGTTTTTTGCATTATGGGTCTGCTTAAAGAGAACCTTTCACCTGCAGCTGAGTGCAGCATGTAATAGGCAGGGTTTCACAAACCCTGTCTCACTTTAAATTATTTTCCTATCTTCCTCCGTTATTTACATATCGGTGCCGTTATATTTGGTGCCCGATATGTAAATCAGCCCCTGAATTGTCAATGGGGCGTTTCTATAACTAAATGGCAAGGGGGCGTGCTGTCTTTGCTCTGACACTTTCCAATCCGCTACGGACAGTGTCAGGGCAGCTTGCAGTGTGTTCCCTCCCGTGAGAACACACACAGGCTGGTGGTTCTGCAGAGAGCGCTCTCTCAGTCTTTTTGTGTTCTCGCGGGAGGGAACACCGCGCAAGCCGCCCTGATGCTGTCCGTAGCTGATTGGACAGTGTCAGAGCGAAGACATCACGCCCCTTGCCATTTAGTTAGCTAGAAACACACCATTAACAGTTCAGGGGCATATCTACATATCGGGCACCGATATGTAAATAACGGAGGAAGTTCTAAAAATTATTTCAAGTGAGACAGGGTTTGTGAGGCCCTGTCTATTATATGCTGCACTCCGCTGCACGTGTATGGGCAGGTGAAAGGTTCTCTCTAAGTACGCATTTTATTCACAAAGTCAAATTTTTTTGCAATTCCTGCTTATAATCACTATTTAATGCAAAGTTGTGTGAAGGTTGATGTATGTATAATTGATTAAGTTGTATTTTTATATGCGGTATACTGTACGCTTTTAAAACATTTGTGAATGTAACACATTAGTGGATGATGCTTAAATATTGGGGTAGTTATTTTCTCTGATGGAGCCCCCTTCAGACTGTTTGGGACATCTAGAAGAATGATTGTCTGGAGAAGAAAAGGTGAGGGCTACCGTCAGTCCTGTCTCATGCCAACAGTAAATATCCTGAGACTATTCTGTTTGGCTTTACTTTTCATCCCAGGGAGTGGGCTCACCCACAATTTTGCCTTAGAACAATTCCATGAATAAAGAATGGTATCTAAACATCCTCTAACAGTAACTTCTCCCAATGATCCAGGAGCAATTTGGTGATGAACAATGCTTCTTCCAGCATGATGGAGCACCATGTCACAAGGCAAAAGTGATATATATCTAAGTGGCTCGGTGAACAAAACATTTAAATTTAGGGTCCATGGCCAGGAAACTCCCCAGAGTGGACAAACAAAAAGACAGAAATTGTGAAATTCCAAGCACTGATGAGGCAAGAATGGGTTGCCATCAGTCAGGACTTGGCCCAGAAGAAGATATCCAGCATGCCAGGGTGAATTTCAGACGTCTTGAAAAAGACGTCTTTGCATAAACTTGATGTATTTGTCAATATAATCTTATTAAATGCTTATAATTGTACTTCAATATACCATAGAAACATCTGACCTTATTCACACGAACACAGCGGTTTTTTTTGCGTTGCAGTTGTTTGTGTCATCAGTATGTGATGCGTGGCTGCGTGATTTTCGCGCATATGGCATCGTTATGACACTCTGTTTTTGTTTAGAAACAGAAAAGAAGGAGGTGCTTTTATTTTTACCTTCATTTATTTACAACTGTAGCGCGAATCACGCGCGGCACACGGAAGTGCTTCCGTGTGCCGTGCACGATTTTCATGCACTCATTGAATTCAATGGGTGCGTGATACGCGAAAAACGGCCAAGTATAGGACATGTAAGTTTTACGCAGCGGACATACGCTGCGTGAAAATCATGGACTGTCTGAACGGCCCATTGAGTTACATAGGTCCATGCGACACGCGTGATTTTCACGTGCGTATCACGGACGTGAACTGCGCTCGTGTGAATAAGGCCTAAAAGATCTAAAAACACAGAAGCAGCAGACTTTGTGAAAACCAAAATTTGTGTCCGTGTCAAAACTTTTGAAGTCAATGGGTGCGTGAGAAAATCACGCGCAGCACACGGAAGCACTTCCGTGTGTCGCGCGTGATTCGGGCAACAGATAAAGAAATGAAGGAAAAAAATAAAAACACTTCCTTCATTTCTTTTTCTAAACATCAAAACCGCGTGTCATAAGGATGGCATATGCGTGAAAATCACGCAGCCGCGCAGCAAACACTGATGACACACGGAACTGCAACGTGCAAAAAACGCAGCGTTTTTTTGCGCGCGCAAAACGCACACGTTCGTGTGAATAAGGCCTAATAGTGTGAAAATTGTCCTGGCTACCAGGGGTGCAAAATGTCCAAAGAGAAAACAAGACACTGGCAGCGAAAAGGTTAAAGGTCAAAAAACAGTTTAAGATGTATTTTATCTTCTATATTGCAAACATAAATTTTTAAATAGGATAGAGGACATACTCTGTCACTATGACACAGGCTTCTGTTAGGGCAGCACATAGTGTGCTCTACCAGACTGCAGAGGATTTCCAGTGACGCGATCGAAGAGGGGAGTTCCCTTTAATCATGCCGCGGTCATGGACCGTGACGATCAAAGGGTTAAACAGCTGTGCTCAGAATGTTTCCAATCCCAGCTGTGTTCAGGAGGCTTCTTTAACCCCTTCCCGCAAATGGGCGTTACTGTACGTCCTTTTTAGCGGCTCGTTCCCGCAAATGGGCGTACAGTAACGCCCTGAGGATGAAGCAGGCACAGGAGCTGTGCGCGCTTCATCCTCAGCGGGTGTCGGCTGTAATATACAGCTGACATCCTGCTGCAACGGCGGCGATCACTGTTATGTCCGATCGCCGCCATTTAACCCCTCAATAGCGACAGCGGCATTTAAGTGATTGATACAGAGGGAGGGGGCTCACTCTGTACCCCGTTGGCCCCCCGCGAAAAATCGCGGGTTTCTGATGGTTGCAATGGCAACCAGGAAGCCTAGCAATGGCTTCCTGGTTGCCAGGTACGGGAGCCTATTAGGTCCTGCCCGAGGCAGGACGTAATAGGCTCAACTGTCAGTTATAAAATGACAGTTATAATACACTGCACTACACAAGTAGTGCAGTGTATTGTACAGGGGATCAGAAGATCAGATCTTCCAGTCCACTAGTATGTGTAAAATAAAAAGTTAAAAAAAGGTTAAAAAAAGTTTTACATAAATAAATAAAAGTTTTATGTAATAAAAACAATAATCATCTTGTGTTCCTGATCAAGTCCTTTATAATTCGAAAAAAAGACGAAAAACTAGGCATAATGGGTATCGCCACGTTCGTATCGCGTGACCTATAAAAATATAATATTATTTATCCCGCACGGTGAACACCGTAAAAAAAATACAATAAAAAACAATACCAGAATTTCCTTTTTTGGTCACGTTGTTTCCAATAAAATGGAATAAAAAGTGATCAAAAAGTCGCATGTACCCAAACTTGGTACCAATAAAAACTACAGTGTGTCACGCAAAAAACAAGCCCTCACAAAGCTCCGTCGACATAAAAATAAAAAAGTTATGGCTCTTAGGATATGGTGACACTAAAATATTTTATTTATAAAAATGGTTTTTATTGTGTAAAAGTAGTAAAACATATAAAAACTATATAAATTTGGTATTGCCATAATCGTATCAAACCGCAGAATAAAGCAAACATGTTGTTTATGCTGCACAGAGAACGGCGTTAAAAATTGATTAAAAAAAAAACAGCGAGAGAATTTCTGTTTTTTGGTCTCCTCACCCCCCAAAAAATTTAATAAAAACTGATCACATTATCACATTTACCCCAAAATGATACTATTAAAAACTACAGCTCATCACATGAAAATCAAGCGCTCACAGAGCTAGTCAACGGAAAAATAAAAAGTTATGACTCTTGGAATGCAATAATGCAAAACGACAGCCCAGACTAATTTATATGTGCAGCAGTTCTTCACCTAAAACCCCACGTCATCATTTGCAGCCCCCATTTGTAGAACCTGTAAATGCAGCGAAAACGATGACATTTTGGGGTCTGTGCTACATATGGGGCTAGTGAAGTCAAAGATAAGACAATGCTGGAGTGCGGATATTTTGTACAATACCACGGACACCCTTTAGAAGTGCGACTCCTGCACCCAAAAAACTGGCCTGTGCATGAAGGATTGGTTGAAAGCGTACGTCACTATCGAGGGATCATTCATTTTATTATTCATTCTCCCCATTATTACATCATCCTATTATGACCTGTTTCACTCCGCCCAGCTTACATATACCCTGATGTACTCCACATAGCTTACATATACCCTGATGTACTCCACATAGCTTACATATACCCTGATGTACTCCGCACAGCTTACATATACCCTGATGTACTCCACACAGCTTACATACACCCTGATGTACTCCACACAGCTTACATATACCCTGATGTACTCTGCACAGCTTACATATACCCTGATGTACTCCGCCCAGTTTACATATATCCTGATGTACTCCGCACAGCTTACATATACCCTGATGTACCCCTCACATATTACATATACCCTGATGTACTCCGCCCAGATTACATGTACCCTGATGCACTCCGCCCAGCTTACATATACCCTGATACACTCCACCCAGCTAACATATACCCTAATGCACTCCGCCCAGCTTACATATGCCCCCATATTATAAGCTGAAACACCAGTAAAACACTAAACAAAACTACTACCAAGCAAAATCTGCGCTCCAAAAGCCAAATGGAGCTCCTTCTGGGCCTGGCAGTGTGCCCAAACAGCAGTTAATGACCACATATGGGGTATTACTGTACTCTGGAGAACCGCTTAACAATAATTTATGGGGTGTGTGTCTACGGTGGTACAAGCTGGGCACAACACATTGAGCACTGAAATAGCATATATGTGGAAAATGGCAATTTTAAATCTGCAACATCCACTGTGCACTAATTTCTACAAAACCTTTGGGGTTAAAATGCTCACTACACTTCTAGATGAATTCCTTGAGGGGTGTAGTTTCCCAAATGGGGTCACTTTTCGGGGATTTTCACTGTACTGGTACCTCAGCGCAATGCAACATGAAGTAAAAAACAAATTTTGTAAAATCTCCACTCCAAAAACGAAATTGCGCTTTTTCCCTTTAGACTCTTTCTGTATGTCCTAATAGCAGTTTACAACCACATATGGGGTACTTCCCTATTCAGGAGAAATTTTGTCACACATTTTGGGGTGTCTTTTCTCCTGTATTGCTTGTGTAAATAAAAAATTATGTGCTAAATCTATAGGTTATTGGAAAAAAAAATTTTTTTAATTTTCACGGCCCAATTCTAATAAAATCTGTAAAACACCTGACGGATCAAAATGCTCACTACACCTCTAATTTAATTCTTTGATAGGTATAGTCTCCAAAATGGGATCACACCTGGGGAATTTCTACTATACTGGTACTTCAGGGGCTCTGCAAATGCGGCATGGCCCCCGGAAAACAATTCAGCAAAATCTGAGCTGCAAAATCCAAATGGTGCTCCGTCCCCTCTGAGCCCTGCCGTGGGTCCAAACAGCAGTTTATTACCACATATGGGATATTGCCGTAATCAGGAGAAATTGCTTTACAAATGTTGAGGTGCTTTTTCTCCTTATATATGTAGAGGAATGATCGAGGCACTCACCGAAGCTGGCAAAAAATTTTTTCTTTATTACAAAAGAGGATCTAGGTCAGGATGTGGAATTGCCTACGGCCGTTTCACGTGCTGGTACACGCTTTCTCAAGGCCCTAGCGTCACTTCCTTCACCTGCCTTTTTATTCACAAATTAGTACACATTGTTACATAACAAAAAATTAAAAAAGACAGGGAAATGCACAGTATACTTTGATGGTTCATATAACTGGTACATTCTAATCTTAGAATATCAATATTACAATACCAAATTCTCTAAAAACAAATAAGGTTCATGTTAAAAACGAACTCAGATCATTCCGATCATTGAGACCGAGCGGTCCTAGTGCACCTGTCAGAGAAATAATCTCTGCCTCTCTCTGCAGCAGAGATTTGTGTCGGTCTCCTCCTAACACCAATGGCTGAATGTGAACAATACCCACAAATCGCATGCGTCGAGCGTTATTTTCATGTTTCTCCTGCATATGTTGTATCAGCCTAGGGCATCCCTCACATGTATTTAATGATCTTATATGTTCACGAAATCTTACATACATAGGTCGTATAGTTTTTCCTATATAAAATCTACCACAATCGCAAATTACTGCATATACAACATATTGGGTCCTACAGGTTATTAATCCATTAATTTCAAACGTAATGCCCCCTAAATTCAGGTTCCTTGTACGTATTATGGAATTGCAATAATTGCATTGTCCACATCTGTGGTTACCCTTTGGACTATTAGCTGTCAACCAGTTCTCTTTGCACTTCTCTTTTTGGGAAAAACGTCCCCTGACTAAAATGTCTTTTAAATTTTTACATCTACGAAAGGATACGATTGGTTTCCTAATTGCGACTTCCATAAGTAATGGATCATTCTCAATTAGGTGCCAATTGTTTCGAATACTTGTTCGGATAACATCACTCATTGGGCTATAACCGAAGGATAGAACAAATCTCTGATCTTTTTTGATAGGAGTTTTTCGACTATGTTTTTTATGATGGAATAACGATGTTTGTTTAGTTTCACTAGCTCTATTTAAAGCATCTTTTACCAATTGTACCGGATAACCTCTTGCTTCCAACTTTTGACTCATCTCATCTGCCTGTTCATAAAATGTCAAATCACTACTATTAATTCGTCTTAGACGTAAAAATTGAGCATAAGGTAAAGATTTAGTTATATGTCTAGGGTGATAACTATCATACCGCAACAATGTATTGGTGGCTGTAGGTTTTCGATAACCTTTAGTCTGAATTGCTCCCTCCTCTATTGTTACATATACATCCAAAAACTCAATTTCTTGATTACCAAATTTTTCTCCTTTATTCCTTATAAAAATTAGAAAATTCTATGTTTTTTCAGAAAAAAAGTCTATTTTCATCTTCACAGACTAATTCTAATAAATTCAGCAAAAAACCTGTGGGGTCAAAATGCCAACTATACCACTAGAAAAATTCCTTGAGGGGCATAGTTTCCAAAATTGAGTCACTTTTGGGGGGTTTCCCCTGTTTAGGTCCCTCCAGGGCATTGCAAACACGACACGGCACCGAAAAATATTCCAGTAAAATCAGTGCTCCAAAATCCAAATGGGGCTCCTTCCCTTCTGAGCACTGCCGTGGGTCCAAGCAGCAGTTTATTACCACATGTGGGATATTTCCGTAATCGGGAGAAGTAGCTTTACAAGTTTTGGGGTGCTTTTTCTCCTTTATTCCTTGCAAAAATTCGAAAATTCTAAGTTTTTCCACAATAAAAGTAGATTTTCATTTTCACATACTAATTCGAATAAATTTAGCAGAAAACCTGTGGGGTCAAAATGCTAACTATACCCCTAGATAAATTCCCTGACGGGTGTAGTTTCAAAAATGGGGTAACTTTTGGGGGTTTCCACTGTTTTGGCACCACAAGAGCCCTTCAAACCTGACATGGTGACTAAAATATATTCTAAAAAATGGAGGCCCCAAAATCCTCTAGGTGCTCCTTTGCTTCTGAGGCCTGTGTTTCAGTCCATTAGCGCACTAGGGCCACATGCGGGACATTTCTAAAAACCGCAGAATCTGGGCAATAAATATTGAGTTGCATTTCTCAGGTAAAACCTTCTGTTTTACAGAAAAAAATGAATAACAAATGAATTTTGTAAAAAAAAATGAAATTTGTAAATTTCACCTATACTTTCCTTCAATTCCTGTGAAACGCCTAAAGGGTTGAAACACTTTCTGAATGCTGTTTTGAATACTTTGAGGGGTGAAGTTTCAAAATGGGGGTTTCTAATATATAAGGCCCTCAAAACCACTTCAGAACTGAACTCGTCCCTGAAAAAAATAGCCTTTTGAAATGTTCTTAAAAATATGAGAAATTGCTGCTAAAGTTCTAAGTCTTGTAACGTCCTCGAAAAATAAAAGGATGTTCAAAAAACGATGCAAACATAAAGTAGACATATGGCAAATGTTAATTAGTAACTATTTTGTGTGGTATTACTATCTGTTTTACAAGCAGATACATTTAAAATTAGAAAAATCATAATTTCTTCAAATTTTCTCTAAATTTTGGTGTTTTTCACAAATAAGCAATAAATTTATCGACCAAATTTTTTCACTAACCTAAAGTACAATATGTCACGAGAAAACAATCTCATAATCGCTTGGATAGGTAAAAGCATTCCAGAGTTATTACCACATAAAGTGACACATGTCAGATTTGAAAAAATGGGTCTGGTCCTGAAGGCCAAAAATAGCTTGGTCTTGAAGGGGTTAAGATCAGGAGCTCTAAGTTAAATCCCCTGCTTAGAGGATGAGCGCTGATAGGAGCGCTCATCAGCCTCTTCTACAGCAATGCCAGACGAAGCAGCTGCACCACCTGCGTCAAAACAGTGGGTGGTCGTTAAGGAGTTAACTTTATTATGTCTGTTATGAATAATGCCCCTCCCACAACAAATTATTATACCTCAGAATCCCCTGTGAGGCAATTTTTACTCATAGTGGACACTTTATAAAAAATATGTGCAGGTCTTGATAAAGATCTCTATAAGGCTCTGTTCACACGATTCTTATTTGAGGCAGAAAAATCTGAAGCGGATTTCAAGGAAAGCTGCATGTTTTTGTACATGGATTTCCATTTTGATGTGCTACGGAGTCCGCACAAGGCTAATTCATGTTTGGAAATCCGAACAGACACACAGCTTTCCTATTCCATTCTATGGGAGACGGATTTCACAAGAATTGTGGTGTGAAATTCGACTCGTGTGAACATAGCCCTAGAGTATCAAAATGTCTATTATACTATATAAATAATAGCTACATAGATCATACCATGGTTTGTTTGTGTCTGTCTCTCTAGCTGGTTTTAGGTGGCTTTTTATTTATTTGTCACCCTGCCATTTTTTTCTCAAGTTGGGCAAGCGCTTGTAGTTTTTATTCTTTTAAAATTGAAACATGTAGCTCTGTGGTAGTTTGTTAGAAAGAATATGATTAATGCTTTAAACAAACATTTATCTTGAAAACTAACGTTTGCAACCTGATGAAATCTCCCCGTGGTTTACGGTATGCACTTAGCATTCGAAATGTCAAACACGCTGAGTCTTTGCATTGTCTGAGCGTTGTGGTTGTACGCACAGTCTAAGTCTCTGCTGACAAAATCAATGCAACCCTCAGGGTTGTGTGTTTTGGACAGAAATCCCAATGAAATATGAAATAAGCTAGATAAGTCATTGGTGTACCTTGGTTTGGTCTGTTACACACGAGTGTTGTAGAAGCTCCCGGCAACCATACTTTGTGTGCTATGGTCAGAATAGGTGGCCATCGACACAGATAACTTTGCAATTAATCGTATGTTTATAAGAATTTTATATAAAACTATTGTCACCTATCCCATCAGCTCTATTATTCAAAATACAGTATATTCATGATATGTTTGTAGAATAATTGTATGATATGGCAAACAGTAATTTCCTATGTAGATAGTTCAGTTGTTTTTATAGTAGCAAACCGCATTACTTGGAATGGAGTGAAAAATAATTTCACAAATGTAAGACTATATATGCAGGCAATTAACCGTGAGCTGCTGCGTAAACTGCAGATCCCTGTAAACGCCCTGTTACTTTACAGCAGCGGGCACAGGAAAGACCCTGGAGTACTGCTATAGCACTGCTGCTCCGTTATCTCCTGGATACCATGATCAATAGTGACCTATTCATCTAGGTGGTTAGACAAAGGGACCCCGCCCAATGCACCCTAGGGCTGCCATAGCTATGTGCCTATCAGGTCTTTGCAGTGTCTTTGTAATTGCCTGTATGTTATTACTGACAGGCAATAATGATCTGGTATACAGAGTATACCAAAGCATTACAAATGAAATCAGTAGATCACATTGTGAAGTCCCCTGCTGGGACAAAAAAAATAATTAAGAATTAGAATGTAATGAAGTTTATTTAGAGAAAAAAAAATCAAATCAAAAAGAAACACATTTTTATATTTGTTTAAAGGAGTTTTCCCATCTTGGACATTTATGGCATATCCACAGGATATGCCATAAAAGTCTGTTAGATGCGGGTCCCACCTTTGGGATCCGCACCTATCTCTAGAACTGGGCCCCCTAAACCCAGTTCTTGCTTACTAGGCTCTGCTGCTTTCCCAGCCACTTCCTGGTTAGGTGGTCAGGAGTTACGGAAACAGCCGAGTGCTCGCTGAGCTACGCTGTTTCCGTTACTCCCATAGAAGTGAATGGGAGTTACTGAAAAAGCATAGCACCGCGAGCTACGCTGTTTCCGGAACTCGGTAGCTATGGAACCATCGTCGTTCTACGCTGTTTCTGCAAGTCCCTTTCACTTCTATACAAGTTACAAAACGGCATAGCTCAGTGTGCTTGGCTGTTTCTGTAACCACTGTCCACCGAACCATATCCTGTGGCTATGCCATAAATGTCCAAGATGGGAAAACACCTTTAAGGAAAAAACACATATATGCTATCGCGACAATCGTAACGACCCATATAATAAAGTTAACATGTTATTTAAACCACACAGTAAACAACATAAATTTAAAAAGTGCAAAACCCCAGACCCTTAAATTAATCAGATCCCTAGATCAGACCCTACATATTAATCAGACTCCCGAATAGAGAGAGTGTTCTATTCAGAGCCCAGATCAGACGCCTCCTTACAGTTACTGCTCCTCACTCCACAATCCTCTTGCGCTCCAAGTCGCTGGGTGGCATCAGGACGTAGTGTGCGGCGGGCGGCGCCTGGAGCAGAAGACCCCCAAGTAGAGAGGAGCAGTGAGTTCTATATTCGATCATGGTGCTCCTCATTCTGTACATAGGAAATGTTGAGTAGTTGAAAGGAATCCGGCTTTCAAACCTTGGCAATGTTCTTACATATTGCTCTCTTCTAAACCGAATGTTACTTTACAGTCGTGCTTACTGCTCTCGGGCCCAATCTTGATAGGGCGTCCCATCGAGCTCCCTGGTGAATAAGCATCCTGAGTGGGGCTGTGTTTTAAAAGTGCGCTACAAAAGGCTATGGTCTTACAGCTTTTTGCATTTTAGACCCATTTACACAAACGAGTGATTATAATATTAGCCCAATGTGATTGAAAAAAAAGATCAGTGACAAACTATAAAACAATTATCGTTGCTCTTCATCGATCGTGCCACTGTATAAAGTCATTGTTAGGCCCAGTTCACACTGTTTTTTTGTTGCTGACTTTGACGCAGAAACCATGTCGGATCAGCGCTAAAAAACAGCCTAAATCGCCTCCCATTGGTTCCAATGCTCGTGGTAATAATAAGCGGTATGTCCCTTCTAGCTGCGATTCCGCAGGCAAAAAAAAACAGCTGCGAAAGGCGTGTCAAAAAAGCACAGGCAGGTCAATATCGGTCTCAAAATTCCTGAATACGGCTCATAGCAACATTTACAGAAGGCAATACTACATAACGCACACATGCTGCTATGCAACAATGAGGTGCCTCGCGAGGATTGTCCTGAAATTACCATCTGATCTTTTCTGCGTTATTTTTCACACCACTGATGGTTCATTAATGATCTGAAAAGTGGTCCTGTGTAAAGAGATCTTTAGTTTCAGGTGAGAAGTCCACTTTATAAGTGTCTTATACAGTATGTCAACTAGTATTTTACCACGTTCCATTACAGGAAGCAGTTTGTACAAAGCCGAACCAACAACCTATACTGCTCTGTTCTAACATTCATCTATATTCGATCATGGTGCTCCTCATTCTGTACATAGGAAATGTTGAGTAGTTGAAAGGAATCCGGCTTTCAAACCTTGGCAATGTTCTTACATATTGCTCTCTTCTAATACCGAATGTTGCATCTGACCTCAGCCAACCTCCTGTCAAATTATCAATGTGTGCCTTAGGATCTGGAAGCAATTTCTATAATTCTACCGTACAAGAATACATTGCTGAATCCATATGGCAGGGCATATCTTTACATGCCGTGCTAAAAAAAAATATTCAATTTTGTGTCTGTCCATGTAGTCACAAGGTTCCCATGTACTTTAACCTGAACTCCTAGACTTTAGTGTCGGAGTGTAATGTCGTATTTATGGCCAAGTCAATCGAGCGGTTACCAATCACATATAAGTTCATAACTTAGATGTGATAGATTACAGGTGGGTCCTGCATGTCAGAGACACGCAGAACCCGCTAACACTGAAACATCAATCCCGCTGAAATTACGGATTCCGGATTTCAGCACAAGATACAGCTGCTCTGTATACAGGCTACAAATACAAAGCAGCTGTATCCTAAGAAGTAAAAACTATTTTTAATAAAAAGTATTTAGAAAGTTGCACCAAACACACTGACAGACATTTTTATTTAAAAAAAACAACAAAACTATATCAATGTGTAAATTGCCTTTAATCCTTTGGGCAGATCTATATTATTACATACACTGAAGTAATAGCCATTTTCAAGATTCTTAACTTTGCATAAAACAAAACTGCAGTTACATCAATTCAACAATATCTGCGCTGCATGCCCGCAGAACACGTTATTTACCTTCATAAATGGAACTGTAAATGAGCAGCATTGATTTTCCGTCTCTACCACTGTAGACTTGATTGATTTTCTTCTGCAGCACTTTAGTGTCTATGTAGATTTCCTTTACACTTGGGGTTTGATCCTGAACTTATACAAAAACACTCGAGAAAGATGAAATACAATATACAGAAGATGCTTAATGTTTTCTTTAATTGTCTTGTCTTAAACTAACGTTTCCAGGATTGAACGACATTTGAAATTTCCAACCTCACATGAAATTTACCAAGGGACTTGTCACAAGTGGGCCATTTTCTAGTTAGAGAAAATACATTTCAATTTGTGCAGGTTCACATAATTTCTGCTCTTTTTACATTATAGGTTTATTGTCCCCACATATGTTTTGCCTCTGATCTCATCCACACTATTTCCGCACAAAAAGGAGCCCACTTCCGGTTTTGCACACTCTTATTTGCGCTCTGTCTTTTTCCCACTACGCGTGGATGGAATTTTGACAACTCCATCGACATGAATTATACTGTAAATTGGCACAGATTTACGTCACGAAATCTGTACCGCAAATCCACAGCAATTCCACCATGTCTAAATGCCTTAGATTTCATAGATTTTATTTATTTATTTTTTAAAGTCATTGATTTATTGTGTTTGTTATAATTTAAGGTGTCTAATAAACATCACAGCTTATAGAGGACTTGTCACTAGGTCCTACAAAGTGAGTTAGTAGTCTTACCTAATAGCCGCTGTGTCTGAGAGTCCAGCGGTGTTAGTCCTCTACATGTGTGTGTGTGTGTGTGTGTGTCCCCATTGCTGAGCTATGGACCCCTCTTCATTTAGCAACCAATATGGAAATGATCCGCTGGCTAGCCAAGTGGGTTTGGCTGCCAGCGATTCTCAATGGGCGGAGCTACCACTGAGCCTCTGACGCTGGCCTACCAGCATGAGGCTGTTTCCTAAAGACAGTCTTAGACCAGCGTCATCGCGTGAGTCAGTCTTCAGTCAGCGTGGTCTTATGTGATGACGCTGGCTTAGGACTAACTTTAGGAAACAGCCTCATGCTGATGGGTCAGCGTCAGAGGCTCAGTGGTAGCTCTGCCCATTGAGAATCGCATGGAGGCCAAATCCACTTGTCTAGCCAGTGGGTTATTTGCATATTGGTTGCTAAACATAGAGGGGTCCATAGCTCAGCAAAGGGGGGAAGCACAAGTACAGGACAAACACCACTGGACGCACAGAAACAGCGGCTATTAGGTGAGCCTACTAACTCACTTTGTAGGACCTATTGACAGGTCCTCTTTAATACACACACAGCATTTAGGTCATGTTTTTATGCAGTTTTTGGCTGCTAAAAACATATCGGCCAAATGTTTGCTGGTAATCAATAAGAGAACATATCTTTCAATGCAATTACGCCAGGAAACTAGTAATTCTTCTCCTATTGTGTTTTTGGTATTGCATTTACTACATTTTCATTCTATAGGACAATTTGCTCAAGTGACACTGCTTCTTAGGTCTTGCTAGGGTCTACCTGTTTTTTGCTTCGCAGAATTCAAATATTTAAAACATTAAAGACATTTTAGGTAGTTACTCTGTAACAAAAAATTTAATATTGCTTGTATAGAATCTCATTTAAAATGAAGGTATGGGTAAGTTGAGAAGGGTAAGTTTCCATATTTTGCTTAAAATCCTTTTATTGAATACACATATTTACCAGTTTATTTATCATACGTTTGAATTGGCTACTGGCAATAGATCTGTCTCTTGCTAAACAGAGGGGAAGGTATTCTTTTCTGCAATAAAAGCAATATATAATGCACAGGCTTATTCTTATATAAAGTAGTCTGTTCAGTTATTACAGTAATACACAGGCTTAGCTGTGTGATAATTCTCTCTTCAAGTCTGGACTTCGGGTGGAAGCTATGATCTACTAGGTTAAAGTAAGATGTACATACCAGTGAGGTGGATCATAGCGCTTGCAACACAGCAATAAATAACTTTTACTCTGCCGCACGCCGTGTTAGGTTGAAGTGTCTGCCGAACTAGGAAGTGTCCGGCATCTAGAGCTCCAACCACTCCCCTCTCTAGATGATTGACGGCTCTACTTGTTTGATTATGGGACAAGCAGAGCTTTCAATCAACTGGGGAAGGATACAGCAAGCTGTGAAATAAAAGTTATTTTTAGCCCTAATGAAAGCCCTATGATCCACCTCACTGGTATGTACATCCTTTACCCTATCACTAACTAGCGGTGCCAGGCATTTGTTAGCCTAAAATGTGTTGACAGACTCCCTTTAATTAAGTAAATACATTACTCAAAAAAACATTTATCAGACACGTATTATACACTATATGGCCAAAAGTATGTGGACACCCCTCATAATTATTGATGCTTCAACCTTACCCATTGTAAACAGGTGCATAAAATAAAGCACACAGCCATGCAATGGCCATAGGCAAACATTAGTAATTTTATGGGTTATACTAAAGAGCTGAGTGACGTTCAACGTGGCACTGTCATAAGATGCCATCTTTGCTACAATTCAGTTTGTGACATTTTTGATCTGCTAGATCTGCTTCACTCTCTACAGAGTTTCAAACTTCCTCTAGAAGTGATGTCCGCACAGAAACTGTGCATAGGAGGCATCATGAAATAGGTGTCCATGGGGAAGCAGCTGAATAGAAGCCCAAGTGGAGTGGAGACTGTTACAGCCTGAAAGAGGGACCCAATTATCCATATTAACGATCATGGTTTTGAAATGTTATGTCCAACAAGCTCATATACTGTGGGTGTCCACGTACTTTTGGCCAGAATAGTGTATTTTGTTTGCAGAAAAAAAGGTGGGATTAACGTTGACACTATTAAAAGATGGCAATGCCATAAATTAGGTTACATTTCGCCTTTACTTTTAGCTCAAATTTGATAGGAAATTAGGCTATGGTTGATGATTTATTAGGGTCGTTTATTTTTGGAATAAAATAAATAAGAAAAATACAGAGCTTGAGTTTTCTATAGTTGGAGTCCCTGCCTGGGGACTCCAGCACTGCTGATGACATCACTGTTCATATATGGACAGTGGCATCGGTGGCAGTGCTGGATACCCCGGGCAGAGCGTAAAGTTCATGGTCTGCTCGGGGACGCCAGCAATAGGCAATGTGCCAGCCCCTTGCTGTCATGCGCTTGATAACACGCCAACACGAACGGTGGATGAAGCAAGCCCTCGTCACGTGGGGCCCTGTCAGCGCATCATTAATATTTGAAGAACTACAGGATTTCCTGCGCCACTTTGCCGATTCAGTACAGAATTAAAAATTAAAGTACATTAGTAAGTGACTACTTTTCACATAAAAATATAAATACCAAGCAATTTTTGGTCCCCGGATAATCTCTTTAATGTTGTCTGTTTAGTGGTACTGTGAGGAATTCTTTATCACTGCTAGGAAAACATTTCTGCGCTTTTTCAGTGACAATATTTTTTCGTTTTATGTAGGGAGCATCAATGTGCCTAAAGACCTTTTTATTGCTTACACAAATATCCAGCATCTTGCTGCCTCAGTCACATTTCTTACACATGGGAGCAGTGCTACATCTTATCTGAAAAGCTGTCTCTGAAGATGAACAGGGATGTGTCTTCAGCTGTAGGTGTAAGAACTTTGTAAACATTACAAGATTGCATCTGTAGACTTTGTATATCATATAGTAGCACAGCAGAACTTGGTCTTATTTGTGTAATTATTCTGATTGTTTTTTAGGCTTAAATTTTAGAATAGATATTTTTGAAAAGCTAGGGAAATCTTTTGCTCACCTTCAGAATCCTTGACACAATTCTTTAAAGCGTAACTAAACGTTCGATCAACTTTTTATTTTCTAGCAGCATGTGTAATATAAATATATTTTGTAATATACTTTATTAATTAATTTGGGGTCCTTTTTGTGTAATGTGTTTTAGATGACCACTCTGTCACTTTTCTACCACATTTTATTTCTTGTATTTCTCCTGTTGCTAGCAGAAATCCGTACACTGTTTGAATGTACCAATGTACGGATTCTGCTGCCTATGAGTACGGGTGGGTGGTGGCCCCATCCTGACGTCAGATGTGCACGCCCCCATCATGACGTCAGGAAGGTCTCTGCCTCTATACACTACACAGTTCTCTTTAGTGTAACCTGCAGCAGCAGAGCGCATGGAAGGGACTGGTCTGCGCACTGGTCTCTGTGCCTGGATGATTCTCCCCCTTCACTCCGGCAAAGAGTCTCAGGACACTGTAATCTGAGCTGCTAATTAGCATCAGACAAGACTAGGACTGCTCCGTCCCCCTGTCCCTCCGCAATCACCCTGCCATCCTGTCTTCTCTTACCTGCACTTGCCAGGGAAAGTGAAAAAGGAAAACTCTGATTCCTTTCTTCTGGAGTGTGCAGAGATATTTCCATCTCTATATATAATGTGTTCTGCTGTGCATAGCTCAGTGCATGCTCACAGTATTGTAGTTATCACTTCAGAGTTCACTGCCCATGAAAGATACAGACAAATCGTAACATCACACACCGTAAGACACGCCCCTAGACACGCCCCTAGCAACTGCCAGAATCAGGAAGTGGGAGAAAATAGATGTGGACGGTTTCACAAGAAAAAGAGCTGCAAAAAAGGTACTTTGAAGTGAAAAAAATTGCTAGGAGTAATGTAGTCACATAGAGGGACATAATAGCAGTTTAAATATTTTTTTTTTTTGCAAAAGTTTAGCTACGCTTTAAGAACTATTCGCTGCCAGTGTAAGGCAAAAACTTTCCCCAAACTCTTAGGCCTCATGCACACTTCCATCACCATTTTCACGGTCGTTTCTCACGGATCCGTGTGTCCGGTGTGGTTTCCGTGTGTACTCTGTGTCCGTTCCGTGTTTCCATTTTAAACGGACGTTGTGCTTCCGTGTTTCCATTAAGAAAATTGAAGGTATTGAAATTTATTTGAACTTGTCACATGTCCCAGTCTGTGAACTTTGGCACACACTGCCGTTGCTAGGGCAATGGATCCGTCAAAAACGGATGGCACACGGAAGCTTTCCCTGTGCAGGAAAAAACTGAAGTGGGCATGAGGCCTTATATGCCATCAACTCTTATATGCAAGCACTGTGATCACCGTACAAGCAAATTAGCAGATTTACAAAGTTCAACTCCGGCTTTCCCCCGAATTAAATAATGTAAATTAAAACCAAACATTAACAGATTCTCATTTTTGTAAGAGGCTGTACTTGGCAATTAAGGGATGAATTTCAATGTGTCTCTTGATACTGATGGTTATCATTGACACTTGTCATAATTCCCAAGTGCACGACGGTCTAATTCACTACCTCCTAGACATACTGTAACGGTTTATAGAGGATTCCATGCAGTGGAAAATGAATAACACTTCCATAAAGACTATGGTTTTAATAATAAATCAAGGTTAAAGTTTGGTTTTTCCAAAAGCTTAACTCTGAGATTCCTTTAGCATCTATGAGTCAGTATGGCCAGGTATCACTGTTTGCAGATCATGCACGTGTACATTTCAGAAAAAGGTCAACCATTTGGCATATAAAAAAAACTCTGGGATATGGGGAAAAAAAATCAATTTTAATTAGGACTCTGGTAGCAGACCTCATATACCTCAGTACACCTCCAGGCACTCAAGGACATTTAAGATAAATTGCCACAGAAGGTATTTTCAAGCAACAAAAAAGCTTGACATGGTTCTGATCAGATAAAATTATTTAATAACAATCTTACAACCTACAAGACCATTTCATAAAGGTATTGTTTGTTGTAATTCTTATTCCACAGAGGCCAACATTATAAGTCTTTCTTTCTTTTTATTTTTCTTTCTTTCTCTTGCTTTCTTTCTCTTTTTCTTTCTTTCTTTCTCTCTGTCTCTTTCTTTCTCTATCTCTTTCTCTCTCTTTCTTTTTCTCTCTCTCTCTTTCTTTCTCTCTTTCTTATTCTTTCTCTTTCTTTTTTTCTTTCTCTTTTTCTTTCTTTCTTTTTCTTTCTTTTTCTTTTTTTTCTTTTTTCTCTCTTTCCCTTTCTTTCTTTCTCTCTCTTTCTTAATTTTTCTTTTTTTTTATTTATTTATTTTTCTCTCCCTTTCTTTCTTTCTCTCCCTCTCTCTTTCTTTCTTTCCCTCTCTCTTTCTTTCTTTCTCTCCCTCTCTCTTTCTGTCTCTCTCCCTCTCTCTTTCTGTCTTTCTCCTCCTCTCTTTCTGTCTCTCTGCCTCTCTTTCTGTCTTTCTCCTCCTCTCTTTCTGTCTTTCTCCTCCTCTCTTTCTGTCTTTCTCTCCCCCTCTCTTTCTTTCCCTCCCCCTCTCTTTCTTTCTTTCTCTCCCCTCTCTTTCTTTCTTTCTCTCCCCTCTCTTTCTTTCTCTCCCCTCTTTCTTTCTCTCCCCTCTTTCTTTCTCTCCCCCTCTCTTTCTTTCTCTCCCCCTCTCTTTCTTTCTCTCCCCCTCTCTTTCTTTCTCTCCCCCTCTCTTTCTTTCTCTCCCCCTCTTTCTTTCTCTCCCCTCTTTCTTTTTCTCCCCCTCTCTTTCTTTCTCTCCCCCTCTCTTTCTTTCTCTCCCCCTCTCTTTCTTTCTCTCCCCCTCTTTCTTTCTTTCTCCCCCCCTCTCTTTCTTTCTTTCTCCCTCCCTCTCTTTCTTTTTCTTTCCCCCTCTTTCTTTTTCTCTCTCCCCTTGTTTCTTTCTTTTTCTCCCCCCATCTCTTTCTTTCATTCTATCTTTCTCTCCCCCTCTTTCTTTTTCTCTCTCTTTCTTTCTTTTTCTTTCCCCCTCTCTTTCTTTTTCTCTCTCCCCTTGTTTCTTTCTTTTTCTCCCTCCCTCTTCCTTTCCTTCTTTCTCTTTCTTTGTTTGTTTCTTTCTTTCTTTCCATAGCATTGACCATTTCCAGGCTTATAACAAACCAAATGAGTACACTTAGGGCTTATATAGACGAACGTGTAATACGTTTGTGCAACGCGCGTGATTCACACGCGCCTCCCACGGACCTATGTTAGTCTATGGGGCCGTGCAGACTGTCCGTCAGTTTCACACAGCGTGTGTCCGCCATAGTGATTAGCGCAACAGCAGTAAAAAGTCTGAATGAAAACAGAAAAGCACCACGTGCTTTTCTGTTTACAAACATACAGAGTGTCATAATGATGGCGGCTGCGCGAAAACCATGCAGCCGCGCATCATACGCATCTGTCACACGGAGCTGTTAAGTACCTTTTGCAAACGCCGCGTTTTTTGCATGCGCAAAAGGCACACGCTTGTGTGAATCCGGCCTTAGGGGGACATTTATGTGCTCCCAATTTTTGCGCTCTGATTTATCACTGGAATTAAAGTAAAAGTAAAGACTGAAGTTTCCTGTTGTACATCTTCTAAATATTTCCGCTAGTGCTGTGAGCAAATGTTTTTGGACCACTGCATAGTAGCATGTGCCATTAGGAACAGACAACACCACTCTATCGCTATGTTTCCGTGGTCAAGCAATTTCACTCACTGTGAAGCTAGAGTAATGACAATGCAAATTGATGCCAGTATGACTGCGTCCATCCCACTGTATTTCAAAGAAGGGATATGACACAGTTGTGTTCAGATGGAAGATAAACCCCAACAGTGGAGACAGTCTTACATTTTCTCTAATGTAGTTTCTCTGTTACCAAATGTCAGTATTTCCCAAGCTGATTTATGTCATGTTTTCTACAGAGATTAGATTGAGGGGTGTTTTTGTGTTGTCACTATGGCTGAAACAACTGCTGCAGTCATGTGACGTCCATCTCAACATCGGCTTAGGCTTCTGCATTTTTGGTTTCCAGCTGGTTTTTGGGGTTTCTGTCTTGAAGAAGTTTGGGAATCACAGTCTAATATAATATAGTTCCATAATTGATAAGGTTGAAAAAAAAATACAGGTCCATCAAGACAAACCTATAATCCTACCATGTTGATCCAGATGAAGGCAAAAACCCCCATGAGGTTGATACCAGTTGCCTCATTAGGGAAAAATTGCTCCCCGACTCCATACATGGTAATCAGAATAAATCCCTGGATCGTCCCATCTACAGGATCTAGTACTCATAACTTGTAATATTATATTTTTCAAGGAAGGCATCAAGGCCTTTCTTGAACTTTCTCAAAGAATCAACCATCACAACATCATGTGGCAGAGAATTCCATAGTCTACTGCTCCGACAGAAAATAATTCCTGTCTGTAATCTTGGTGAAACCTTTTTCCCTCTAGACGTAGAGAATGCCCCCCTGTCCTTGTTACAGGCCTAGGTGTAAAAAAGATAATTTGAAAGATCCCTGTACTGCCTAAATATACACTCCTCAACATTGAAATTGCAACACCAAGAAGGGGGAGCCGTAAGGTTATGCAAATCCAGGAAGTAGCAGGTGTTGGTAAGATCTGCAAATGATCAAATTGTAAAGCACCTAGCTCCAATCTGTGGCACGTTGAGGGGCATAAAAGCCAGATTGAAAACATAGCTTTTTAGCCACATGAAACCTCAAAAATCGGATCAAGTTGTGTGGTATGATTATGTGATACCTCCTGTTTGTCGACATGCCAGTTATCCCCACTTCTCGCAAACTGAGAGTGACAGAATCCTTGAACTGAGGGACCTTGGTTTATCACTTTGGCCGATCGCTTCGTGCCTATGCCGAGATGTCAGCACTGTTCAACATTGCATGTCCCGGAGTTTGGGAGAGCAACGAACGGGAATGACAGCAAGTGGTGCGCGGAGGCAAACCTCTGCATAGATGGATCGTCTGATTGGAAGAATGGCGCGTAGTGATCCATTCTGTACTGCAAGTGGAATTAGACCTCACATCCCAAACCTAGGGCAACAACTAATGTCAACAAAAACCATCAGAAGGTGTTTGCACAACATTGGGCTACAAGCCAGACGTCCAGCTACAGTTGTTCCATTGACCGCACGCCACCGCTTTCAAGGGATATCATGGTGCACTGCAAGACGGCAAAGGAGACTGCAATGGAGGTCTGTCCTCTTCAGTGATGAGTCCCGCTTTTGTCTCGGACGCAATGATAGTTGGAGATTGGTCTGGAGGCCACGTGGGCAACGCCATGAACAGGCCTCCACAAGGGAACGTCACACCGGTCCGTCCCCGGGATTATGGTGTGGGGTGGCATAATGTATGGTAGCCGGACCGCTCTAGTATTCATTTCAGGTAAACTAACAGCTCTGTGTTACATTGATTTGGTTGTGGAATCAGTGGTATAGCCATTTCTCCAAAGTGACCCAGAAGCCGTTTTTCAACAGGACAACTCCAGGCCACATGTTGTTCATGCTACTGTGAGCAGCCTGCGTGGCCTAAACCTGCTACTATGGCCTTCAGCATCTCTTTACTTGTCTCCCATCGAATCTTGTTGATTTGCATGCCCAAATGCTTTCAGCGTGGCATAAGATTCCTCAGACAACCAATAATAACCTCATTGATAGCATGCCAAGGCGTGTAAGTGTGTGTATTTCTGCACGTGGCGCTCATACTCTATACTGAATAAATCAGAATGCTTGGAATATTTTGTTTCCATTTTATTATAATTTGCATATTATTAACATGTCTATCGATCCTGTGCTTTCCACAACTTTTCCTTCTTGGTGCAGTAATTTCAATGTTGAGGAGTGTATATTTGGTCTTTTTTTCTAAACTGAATAGGCCGAAGTTTGATAACCTTTACTAGTACTGCAATTCCCTAAATTACCTTAGTCGCCCTTCTTTGCACCCGTTCTAGTTCAGCCATGGTTTTCTTATACACAGGTGCACAAAATTGGACACCATATTTCATGTTTGGTCTGACTAGTGATTTGTATAGAAGCAAAACTATGTTCTTGTCCTGGGCGTCGAATGCCTCTTTTGATGCATCACATGATTTTATTTGCCCTGGCACTGGTTGCTAAAGTTACATTTACTGTCCACCAATATCCCCAAGTCTTTTCCAGTGGCAGTTTTACTTATACATCATTTTAGGATTTGTTTCCTGGGCCCAAAGGCATAACCTTACATTTATCCACATTAAACCTAATTTGCCATTTCTCTGCCCAAACGTCCAGCTTCCCAAAATCCCTCTGTAGTATTACATTATCCTCCTCTGTTGATTACTTTACAGAGTATCATCTGCAAATACTGAAATTATACTCTGTAAACCCTCTACAAGATCATTAATAAGCATATTAAAAAGAAGATACTGACCCCTGTGGAACTTCACTGGTAACGGTGACCCACTCTGAGGATGTGCCATTAATAACCACCCTCTGTTTTCTATCATACATAATTACATCTCTGCAATATAATTTATTACTGTTAACCATTGTTGTTCTTACACTATAACAAGGCATGGACACATCCGGTACAATATATATCCGTTCTTGGATTTTTATCCACCCCTTTGTCCATATGACATTTAAAAAAAAAAAACTGTAAAAGAGGTGAACACAATGTCATTGTCAAATTAAGCTTTGATTCTTTTTTACTTATTTGATTTTAACCTGGGTAAATTAATCTTAAGCACTAATAATATTTTGTATTTCAATGAGGAGATTAGTTTATATTTAAATTTTAAAGACGTTTAAAGTACAAACTTAATCAGTTCAGGGTGACCTACTCTTTGATAAGAGAGTGCCTAGCACACCACATTCTTTAAACACGAGCTTAAGCATTGTACTGTGTTATCAACTAAACG
Organism: Rhinoderma darwinii; assembly: GCF_050947455.1. Taxonomy (NCBI): domain Eukaryota; kingdom Metazoa; phylum Chordata; class Amphibia; order Anura; family Rhinodermatidae; genus Rhinoderma; species Rhinoderma darwinii. Next base: position 221,051,574 of record NC_134690.1, on the reverse strand, counting down.
CCAGGTCCCTGAGACCCACTTAAATGATATAAAAATGGTATATGAAGCACTACTGATATAGTGAACGTATATATTGATACCCACGTGGTAAATTCTCACATCATTCTGGAAATATTTTTGCATTTAATGCATTATTAATGATAATTTAAAAAAAAAAACTATCTAACTATAGGCACTATGGCACAGATGTGCAATACGAGTTCTTGCCAAGAGCGGATCTGGCCGCATTCAGTTGATTGTGCTGCTCAGCGCAATTCTTTCTACATAACTTTCATGCAGGATTGTTTCTAGCCCTTAGCCTTGAATTGGAGGTTCACTTTTACATAAAAATAAAATCTTATTTATTCTTATTACCTGAATAACTCTGTTTATGTTCATGAGCTATCTGAAATTAAAGTGGTATTGCCTTTTTAAACATTTAGGGCATATCCACAGGATATACCATAAATAAATGAAAGATGCAGGTCCCAGCTCTGGGACCCTCCCCTATCTGGAGAATGGGAGTCCCAGAAAACCTGTTTGCTAACTCACATCGATCGCTTACCCCATAGAACCCACTAGAGGGTTGGCCGGAATTTTGCATTTCCTCTTCATTGGAGTCTATGGGAGTTACGGTAAGAGCCGAGCAAGCACCACTCTGCTCTTTCCATAACATTCACAGAACTCAATGGAGAGGACCACACGAAAGCATGGACACCTCTTCATTGAGTTCTGGGGTAAGTCCAAGTATGGTGGTGTCCAGTGCCTGGGGAAATGTGGCTGAACACAGGCACTCTCCATTAAAGTCCATTGGAGATACGGAAACAGACGAGTATGTGATGTCTATGCTGAGTAATATTAGAAACGTGTCTATGGTCAATATTTTAAAATGTTGTAATATTCATGGTAAGTGTGTCAGTAATACAGATTGTTCTAAAAAGGTACAAGCCCTGCGCCAGCTCTGACAATTCATTCACGTGTTTCATAGCTGTTCCAGAAATAGCAGTTAAAACCACGGCATCAATGCCTTGTAGCACCCTATATACAAGTACAAGTACAATACCACCGAAAAAGGGCACAGACACAGAGTAATGTTCAATATAAAGCAACGTTGCTTGTAGCACCCTAGTCAAACCTGCCAGACAAGGACAGTGGCACAATAAGTAGGTAGGGCAGAGGTGGCATATGAGTCTACATGCTAGCGAAAAAGAATAACAACAAAATCAGCAGTACATTTTTACATCGGATACTAACTACTGTGCATGTGGTCATATTCAGAATTAGCGGATATATCAGAAATCGTTGATCTCCTTTATCAATTGAATTAATCATGGTGCGTTGTGTTACTTCATCTGTTGGAGGAGTTCTTGTTGGTAGTTGCTGCAAGCTTCTTTTGTCTTCCAGCAGATTTCAGAGTCTTTGAATAAAGTCTTACCTGCAGTTCAGTCTTACACCCTTCCATTTCTGGGATCATTGCACCTATCATTTTTTGACACATTTTGACATTTTATCTAGGTTGTAAAAATTGTACTCTAAAGTGGAGAGACCGTAATATTGAAAGTTGTTCCTATTTTGCGTGAGTGCTTTACTTTTCTTCTTGCCTGTGGTCTACTTAGCAATAAGTGAATGATATTGTAGTTTTGCTACTGCTGAAATACAAATGTTCGGTGTCAGATCAGGGATCAGAGCATTTTAGTTATCTTTTAACTTCTGTGCTTTGTGGAACTAGACAATTTATTCATTGCCTATATTGTAGAATACTTTACTGGCCAAAAAATTGTCGAGTGGAATTAGTATCGTTGGTACGTTGCGGTTTATGAGCTATTGCTGGATGTGGAGCATACATTTAATTCACACAAAATATCTGCTTAGTAAAAAGCTTACTCCCGTGTGCGTATAAGCTGGCCATCGTTTGCACAGTTTTACACCCCAAAATGACAGTCCGTACAAGATTAGGGCTTGTGGCGGGTTAGCCAATAACACTTCTAGTAATCACAAAGTACTCCGTATTATATATGTAATGACGAGGTAGGGAGACAGACAGGTGAGCCCTAATCTACCCGCCACTCAGTCCCTGCCTACTTGCACGGCCCGTCCTAGGTGACGGCGTACAACTGGGCGACGGTCCCTACGCTCAATATGTGCACGAAAGACAAACAGACAAGGGTACACAGAAGCTAAGGGAAATGGGGCAGTTGCCCACGGCAACACCGTGAGCAACAAGAGTAGTGAACGAGCCGAGTCAAACCAGGAGTGTACGAGGTACCAAACGCAGAGCAGGAGAGTAGTCAGTAAAGCCAGGGTTAATATGAAGCAGAGGACAATAGTAGAAGCAGCAGAGCCAGGAAACAGGCAGAATCACAGGCAAAGGAGGAGCAGGAAATGAAGGTATAAATAGACAGAGGGCGGGAGCTAGCTCCGTCTGGCAAAGCTGTGATAGGCTCTCCCACTCCTCAGCCTCCCAGCCTGAGTGGTAGCAGATCGAGTCACTCTATCAGACTTAGGAGCAGGTGCAGACTGATTAACCATGGGCGTCGACACAGAAGCTGTGTCTGGCAGATCCTTTACAATATAAGGAGATTATCCTTCGTGCACAGTTCACATGTGTGATGTAAATTTATGTGCACACAACATTTCACTGTTTTATTGAGAACTGTGGCTATCACTGTTTTATTGAGGACTGTGGCGATCACTGTTTTATTGAGGACTGTGGCTATCACTGTTTTATTGAGGACTGTGGTTGGCACTGGTTTATTAGGGACTGTGGTTGGCACTGTTTTACTGGGGACTGTGGTTGGCACTGTTATGAACCATTGTGGCTGTCACTTCTATGGAGAGCTATGGCTATCACTGTTATTTGTTAACCCCTTAAGGACCCAGCCTATTTTGACCTTAATGACCAAGCATTCTTTTTAGTTTTTTCCTCCTCCGCTAGTAATAACTTTTAAGTCGACATAGCTATATGAGGGCTTTTTTTTGCTGGACGAGTTGTATTTTTCAATTGCACCATTTTGGGTGCATATATTATATTGATTAACTTCTATTAATATTTTTTGGAGAAGAAATTGAAAAAAATCTGCTTTTTCAGCATCATTTTTTGCGATTAAAATTTATGCCGTTCACTATGTGGTGAAAATAACATGTTAACTTTATTCTATGGGTCAGAATGGTTACGGCGATACCAAATATGTGTAGGTTTTTTGTGTTTTACTACGTTTGCAAAATCAAATTATTTCTGTTTAAAAGGGTTTTGTTTTTGCATTGCCGCATTACAAGAGCCATAACTTCTTTTATTTTTCCATCGATTTAGACATGTGTGGGCTTGTTTTTTGCGGGACAAGATGTAGATGTCATTGGTACTATTTTGAAGTACATGGGACTTATTGATTAACTTTAATTTAATTTTTTTGTATGTTTTTTTTGAATGGCGTTCACTCGGCGGTTTAATTAATGTGTTAACTATATTGTTAGATTGTGGCGATGCCAGACGTGTATATTTTATGGGAAAAAAGTGGTATTGTTTTCATTTTTACTGTAATCTCGTTTTTTTAGTTTTTTTTAAATAAGCTTTATTAACTTTATTACTATTTTAATAGTTATTTTCTTTAGTTCCACTAGGGGACTTCACAATGTGATCTTCTGATCTCAGATATAATGCTTTGGTATAATTAGTATACCAAAGCATTATCGCCTGTCAGCGTAAAACTGGCATGACCTAAAAGGCATATAGCCAGGGCAGGCCTTCGGTGGACGGCGATCGTGTTCGTGGGCCACAGATGGGTGACAGAGGGAGCCCCTTCCCTCTGTCAAACCACTTAAAGAGGCTCTGTCACCAGATTATAACTTGACTATCTCCTACATAATCTGATTGGCGCTGTAATGTAGATAACAGCAGTGGTGATCATTTTTGAGCAAGTTATGAGCTAGTTTAGATTTATGCTAATGAGTTTCTCAATGGACAACTGGGCGTTTTTTTACTTTTTACCAACTGGGTGTTGTACAGAGGAGTGTATGAGGCTGACCAATCAGTGACTAATCAGTGTCCTACATGATCCACAGCACAGTCAGATTGTGCAGTGAAAGAAGCTGGGCTGGAACAATGAGAAGTGTATGACACTTATTGGTCACTGATTGGTCAGCCTCATACACTCCTCTGTACAACACCCAGTTGGTAAAAAGTAAAAAAACGCCCAATCTATTTTTACCACTTTATTAGCGATTTTAGATTTATTCTAATGAGTTGCTTAATGCCCAAGTGGGCGTATTTTAACTTTCGACCAAGTGGGCGTTGTACAGGGGAGTGTATGACGCTGACCAATCAGCCTCATGCACTCCTCTCCATTCATTTACTGAGCACATAGGGATCCTGCTAGATCCTTATATGCTGTCTTATACTAACACATTAACAATACTGAAGTGTTTAGACAGTGAATAGACATTCCACGGGATGTCTATTCACAATCTCTGCACTTCGTTACTCTGTCTGTGGTAGTCACAGCAGAGGAAGCGTAATCTCGCGAGATCTCGCTGTAAATCACAGGTTACAACGAGATCACGCTTTCTCTGCTGTAACTACCATAGAAACAGTAACGAAGTGCAGGGATTGTGAATAGACATCCTGTGGAATGTCTATTCACTGTCTAAACACTTCAGTATTGTTAATGTGTTAGTATAAGACAGCACATAAGGATCTATCAGGATCCCTATGCGCTGAGTAAATGAATGGAGAGGAGTGCATGAGGCTGATTGGTCAGCATCATACACTCCCCTGTACAACTCCCACTTGGTCTAAAGTTAAAATACGCCCAAATGGGCATTAAGCAACTCATTAGCATAAATCAAAAAAATAACAAAATGGTAAAAATAGTTTTTTTTAAATAAAAAGCACTACTGTCACCTACATTATAGCGCCGATCTCCTTATGTAGGAGATAGCGCACTTATAATGTAGTGACAGAGCCTCTTTAAAGGTCCTGTAATGTATATAAAAACGCAAGTTGTAAAAGTGCGCTGCACAAATTCTAAGTGCAATCAGAAATGTGCTACGTTTGTATTTGTGGGGCTACTAAGTGCTTCATCTTGTTGTGACAACTTGAACTTTTAGTTTAATTTTCCTCAGATCAGCTGCACAAGCGGGTATGTGACTGAACTCACAATTATCAAACTTGACTTTTTAGGCACTGGAGTTAACACATCAACATTTTCTGCAGAAATATTGCAAAAAGCTGTTTTTAACTTTGGAATCCATGAGGTCATCACGTTTTTTTATTACATTTTTATTATAAAAACTTGAAAACAAGAACACTTTTGGTCAGATATCCAGGGTATCTGTGAGATAGTTGAGTAGAAGTTTCTGGAACATCATTGAATTAATTTGGCTCTGCAAGACTTTTTGACGACCAAAAAAGACAGACACACACTGCCATATATAGTAATGGTTATTACCGAACTCCCAAAAGGTGGTTGAATATATCTTCTGCCATCACCACTAGACATCTGACCGGAGCACCAAGGCTCGCTCTTAGATGAAGTATGTTTTCACAAACCTATGTCAAGTCTTATGATCCTCCTTGATGATCCAAGGGTTTTAACAGGAAGTTATTCATAGTTTACAGACCACATCCAGCAGTCCAGAGATTCAAAGCTTCACTGATCAATGTTAACCGCAGTCTTCTCGTCATCTAAAGTCCACCTCGTTGTGATAATATTGACTTTACAATTTGTTGTATTTCATGTTCTTCCACTTCTGACCATACCCAAGAGACCCTCGCAATGCTTGAACTTCTATTCATTAATTAATTGTAATAAAGTGCCTTAATTGCGGTGGTATTGCTTAGCGATCTTGCGATTTTCCACTCTTCTGTGCTCACCATAATTATTCTAGATAACGTTATGATTGTTAACTATGGCATATTAACTTTTAATATCAGTGCTTATACAGCTAGGACTCTGTGTCCTCACAAATTATGCAAAAGGTATTCTTTTGAGAGTTCACATAAGTGCTCACCATATAATTATAATTTGAGTACATCCTCAGTTACTATTAACCACTTAAGAGGATGGTCTATTTATTGGACTTCAGGAAATAGCCCCATTTTTTTAAATCTTAGGTGTCACTTTATGTGGTAATAAATCCCGAATGATTTTATTTATCCAAGTGATTCTGAAATTGTTTTTTTTCGTTAAACATTGGACTTTGTTAATGGTGAGTGGTTAATTCTTGTCAATATATATTTTCTTTATTTCTAAAAAGAATAAAAAAATAGCATTTTTAAGATATTATAAGGTTCATACGTTTTAATAGCGGTTTTTCAAATTTTCAACAAAATTTGACAAACTATTTTTTTATGTACCAGTTCAGTTCGGAAGTGACTTTGAGGGGCCTATATATATATATATATATTAAAAAACAAAAACATAAATCATCCCATTTTAAAAACTGCACCCGCAACCTATTCAAAACACCATTTAGGAAGTTTAACCATTTAGGTGTTTCACAGAAATTAAATCAAAGTGAAGGTAAGATTTTCAACTGTTTCATTTGTTTTGAAAATATTCCATTTTATTTCATTTATTTTTGTAACACAGCAATTGTTAACAGAAGCGCAACTCAATATTTCTTACCCAGTTTCTGCCGTTTTCAGAAATATTCCATATATAGCCCTAATGTGTTACTTGACTCAAACACAGGCCTCAAAAATGAAGGTGCACCTTTTTATTAGGATGTTTTCCAGGCACCAGGTAAGGTTTGCGTAGACCTTTAGACCCCCTAAAAGATCCCATTTTGGAAACTACTCCCATCAAGGAATTTATATAGGGGTGTAGTAAGCATTTTGACCCCACAGGTGTTTGACAATTCATTAGAATAATTATGTAAAACTGGGCGAACATTGTTTTTTCCAATAATATGTAGTTCTAGCTTAAATCTTTCAATTTTACTAGGAGTATAGCAGAAAAATCACCTGAACTTTTGTTGAGCAATTTTCCCCAAGTACAGGAATACCCCATATGTAGTCGTAAAGTGCTGTTTAGGACGCACGGCAGGGCTCAGAATGGAAATAGCACCATTTGACTTTTGGATCGCAGATTTTACTGGAATGGCTTTCTGATGCCATTTTGCATTTGCAAAGAACCTGAAGTACTAGTACTGTAGAAATCTCCCATTTAGGAAACTACACCTCTCACTGAATTCATCCAGGGGCGTAATGAGCATTTTAACCCCACATTAGAATTGGTCCTTGGAAAGAACAAACTACATTTTATCCAATAAGATATATTTTTAATTGAACATTTACTAAAAAAAATTCTAGGCATACAAATAGTACAAAATTATTATGGGTGTACAAATAATACTAAAAAATTATAGGCGAACAAATAGTACTAATAAATTATAGGCCTACTAAAAAATGAATAGCGTACTACTACTGTACTAAAAATTCTGAAGGTGATTACAGGGGGGTGAAAAAGGTGATTGCGTGAGAGTATCCGTAATGTGGGTGAATGTGTGAAGGTATCACGGAGGTGATTACAGGGAGATGATGGGGGTGATGACGTGAAGGTATCATGGAGGTAATCATAGGGAGATGATGAGGGTGATGGCATGAAGGTATCACAAGGAGGTTATCACAGGGAGATGATGTGATGGCAGGATGTGATCAGGGAGGTAATCACAGGGGGATGATGAGGTTGATGGTGATCACAAAAAGATTTGAGGGTAAGATTAGTAATGGGGGTGATATTAGGGCTGATCACACCTGGGGCTAGTTTTACATCTGCTTCTGGATTCCGTTTTAAATGGATCCTTATTTTATTTGATGAATAATAAATAAAAATGGACACAAGCAGAAAGCAACAGCAACAAAAGTTTCAGAGATTTTTTTAAGGATCCGTTCGACTGAACCTTAGTAAAATGGATACTTTAGCTTCAGTTTAAAATCCATTATGGTCCGTTTTTGACAAATCCATATTTTAACTGGGGGATTTCCCAAGCTGTAGCTGGTATCTTCTGCGCATATGCAGAAGATTTTGACGGATCAGTCAAACGGAATGAATGACTGATACAAACTGAATACATTCCGTTTTAAGCCGTCCTACATTGACTACCAGGTTATAAAAAAAAACGTAAGGTTTCTTTTTTTTGGGGAAGGAAAAAATAGCGCCTCTGTCTGTGCTAATAGTTCCGCAAAAGAGCTTAAAAACACCATTGAAATCAATGAGTGCTTTGACTGAAGCATTTATTTCCATTTTTTATTTCCTTTGATGGAACAGAAAAGCGAAAATCACATTGCAGATGGGAACCCAACCTAATAAAGTATATTAAATGACACAATCTACCTACTTTTGACAAGCCCCTTCTCTAACTGCCACCCTTTTTCGACTTCTAATGCTGTGATTGATCAGTCAGCATTGACTGATAAATCACAGCGATCGCTGAATAAGGACTGATTTGATTGGTCCCTTTAAGTTAGTAGTGATTGGCTTCTGTCAAAAACAGCAGCCATCACTACTCTGACACAATGTCACTTGATAGGATGACAGTTTAAAGTGATGCTTTAACTTTACGGAAAATTGTGTTAACTGCTTCCCTCCCATGACTTTACAAAACGTATTCTCTCCACTGCATGCATATATGTGTCTGTGGAGTTTACATATATTTGCTGCGTTCGAGCCATATTTTTAACAAACTCCAAAGAAATCTGCTGTAGAAGGGACTTATGGGTAGTTTGTTTAATAGCTTGCTCTTTAAAACGGGGACAGTCTGTTGTTTCCAACCTCTGCTTATCTCGGCACAAGTTGTATTAGATACACAGAATGACTAAAGATGATTAATGATTTGCTGCTGTCAATGTCTCCCAAACACGCAGCTCCATTTGCTAGAAGAACTAGGAATCCTGTAAATTTCGCTGCAGTGTCTGTGGGTCACTTGCTGTACCGATTTTTACCACTGTCCACAGGAATGACTGTACTTTCTATAGACAATTGTGCAACAGCGCCCCCATGCCCTAAGATTGTAATGATACATTCCTGCAGACCCTGCGCTTTGTCTTTTCTTCAGCAAGAAGATGTACGTGACATGTATCTATAGAAAAAAATGTTACCAAGCCCTAAACACCACATGGTTATGCGTATTTGTAAAGCATTGCAAATGTTAGGCGGAATGACTGCCACGCGTAAGTGGCCATTGATATCATGTTATCCACGATACCATATAGTTACTTTATTTAGGTTCAGTAAATTAGAAGGACTTCTGCAGCAAAAACACTTAATTAGATTGCCTATATTTTTGTTAATCTCACACATAAGATTGTAAATTCACGCTGCAATGAATATCCGCCAAGCAGCTGACAAGAAATGTTAATGCACGGTTTTTCAATTACTTGTGGACAATGTAGAATATTGAAATACGGCGATGAGAAAGGCTTCTGCGATTGTTTACAAATCTGTGTCCAATGTATTTTGCTGAAGGATGTGGCTCATAATACCAGAATACTAAGTCTCATCAATTTATTGTATGCAAACTGACTTGAATTCCAAATGTGTCTTCAACTGTTCTGTGCTCACAATGACCGCATGTGGTTAACCTGAGGTTGGCTTTGCATGCTACGATCCTTCAAAGATCCGACTTGTCTTCCGATTTATTATGGTGCTGGTTTTTTACACTTCTATTTTATAATAGGATATGGGAGACCATTTATTCCTATTCTGATGACCTGAAATGATTCTGTTCTCTTACAAATGACGACACGTGTGTAACATGTTAGATTCATCATGATATCATTGATTATTTAGGATGGACTGATCAGTTGAGGACCCCATCAGTAGACCCCTTCAATGTTTATCCATTCATAGCAGCTTGTACATACGCCGGTGCCCGCTACTACAGCTCCGCTTCATTCAAGTAAACCGGTCACCAATGGTTTCTCATGGAAATCTCTTTAATAGTAACATGTTCATACACCATTTATTGACCTTGTTCATTGTCATGTCTATTTTCTGAAATATTTATCATGCAGTTTCTGGGCCCAGGATCCTATCTATACTGTCCACAAGCGATCGGCATTGGCTGATACTTTCCCTATACGTATTCTGCTGCGCCCACAATGCTGAGCAGCCCAGGGCATTATCGCTCATATGTAGTGTAAATCCGCCAAATTGTGGATTCACCTGAATTCTTCTTAATAGGGGCAGCCTGAAAAATGATGGCACTACTACTATTATACCTGGTTTGTGAGGCTGTTTTTGCCTCAAGGGTCAATGACATGTCCGTCTCAGTATTCACTTGTATAGCTAGGTTGTCATCGTTTTATAATCTGACCGTATGTATGAATTGAAAGGATGCATAACCAAGAAGCTTATACATGAAGTCAGTGGTGCAACATTAATATGTCGTAAAAATTCATCCGTCGTTAGGTAAGAAACAAAGAGATGTCTGCATTTGCCATACTTTGTGTTTAGCTTCAGTGGAAACAATAGCGGTATTTAGAATATCAAAAGAAGGCGCCTTCGTCGGTTTTGTGATTGCATATTTCCGCCACACATGAATGTCTTTTCATTATGAGCTAATCAGTCATTTACCAAATGCTTTTGTCTTCTACAGGTGCAAAGGTCTAGAAATAAGCAGCTAAGAGAGTTGTTTCCAGATGGATTTAGTATTCATCATGCAGGCATGCTGCGGCAAGATAGGAGTTTGGTGGAGAACCTTTTTTCTCAGGGACATATCAAAGTCCTGGTTTGTACAGCCACATTAGCCTGGGGTGTCAATCTCCCTGCTCACGCGGTTATCATTAAGGTAAGAGATTATTCTGCAGAACGGAATAACATTGTCTGCCGCTTATTCTGCACTGGAAATTAGAACAATTGAAGCAGTGATACGTTTTAGTTAATAGGTTGAGGTTCTTTCCGGCACATATGCAGATGTCATTTATAGCAGTCAGAGTTTTACATAGTTTGGCCTCCCTCTGTATTCATCAGTGGACAATAAAGTCATATAGTAAAACGCTGCCCGGTATCTTGCCATTCCCCAGCTGCAGCAGGAGAAATCCCCTGAAGCCGGACCTGGCAGTTCTCTTCTGTACAATCACAGTCTGCGCACTTTGCCGTGGGATGTGCACAATGCAAATGACCTGTTGGGTTAAACCTCTTGTGCTCCATTGAATTGAATAGTGACCTACAACTTGTCTGCATGTAAAAAGACAAATAATGCCTTAGGAATTGCAGAACAGCGCAGCAAAGGCTTAGAAGTAGCTCAGAAGCCTTAAATAAAAGCATTCCCTCTATTTAGTTCTATTGCTGATATAATACAGTAAGGCAGGCACAAATGTAAATGTTACTCTGATTTGCCTCTCCTTTTTGCAAGTCCTTCAGCAGCTAGAGAATTTCTTATTTTTTAATTATTGTTATCTATTATGTGACACAGAATAAAAAATGCTGATTCAGTCACCAGGGCCCCATAGCAATAGTCAGGAAGGTTAGAATATCAAGAAAAGACCAAAACTATTCTATTCTTATTATTCCCCATCCAGAATAATGACAGTGACGCCAGGTTATAAGATGCAAACAAGTCTAAATAGCAGACCCCAATACCACCAGTAGTGCATATATGTGTGTGCAACCTATAGTGCATATGTAATAGTGTCAGACATACTGCATGCATATATAATAGTACAACCTATAGTGCATATGTAATAGTGTCAGACATACTGCATGCATATATAATAGCGCAACCTATAGTGCATATATAATAGTGTCAGACATACTACATGCATATATAATAGTGCAACCTATAGTGCATATATAATAGTGTCAGACATACTGCATGCATATATAATAGTGCAACCTATAGTGCATATATAATAGTGTCAGACATACTGCATGCATATATAATAGCACAACCTATAGTGCATATGTAATAGTGTCAGACATACTGCATGCATATATAATAGTGCAACCTATAGTGCATATATAATAGTGTCAGACATACTGCATGCATATATGTGTGTGCAACCTATAGTGCATATGTAATAGTGTCATACATACTGCATGCATATATAATAGTGCAACCTATAGTGCATATATAATAGTGTCAGACATACTGCATGCATATATAATAGTGTCAGACATACTGCATGCATATATAATAGTGCAACCTATAGTGCATATATAATAGTGTCAGACATACTGCATGCATATATAATAGTGCAACCTATAGTGCATATGTAATAGTGTCAGACATACTGCATGCATATATAATAGTGCAACCTATAGTGCATATGTAATAGTGTCAGACATACTGCATGCATATAGAATAGCGCAACCTATAGTGCATATGTAATAGTGTCAGACATACTGCATGCATATATAATAGCGCAACCTATAGTGCATATATAATAGTGTCAGACATACTGCATGCATAGATGTGTGTGCAACCTATAGTGCATATGTAATAGTGTCAGACATACTGCATGCATATATAATAGTGCAACCTATAGTGCATATATAATAGTGTCAGACATACTGCATGCATATATAATAGCACAACCTATAGTGCATATGTAATAGTGTCAGACATACTGCATGCATATAGAATAGTGCAACCTATAGTGCATATGTAATAGTGTCAGACATACTGCATGCATATATAATAGTGCAACCTATAGTGCATATATAATAGTGTCAGACATACTGCATGCATATATGTGTGTGCAACCTATAGTGCATATGTAATAGTGTCATACATACTGCATGCATATATAATAGTGCAACCTATAGTGCATATATAATAGTGTCAGACATACTGCATGCATATATAATAGTGTCAGACATACTGCATGCATATATAATAGTGCAACCTATAGTGCATATGTAATAGTGTCAGACATACTGCATGCATATATAATAGTGTCAGACATACTGCATGCATATATAATAGTGCAACCTATAGTGCATATATAATAGTGTCAGACATACTGCATGCATATATAATAGTGCAACCTATAGTGCATATGTAATAGTGTCAGACATACTGCATGCATATATAATAGTGCAACCTATAGTGCATATGTAATAGTGTCAGACATACTGCATGCATATAGAATAGCGCAACCTATAGTGCATATGTAATAGTGTCAGACATACTGCATGCATATATAATAGCGCAACCTATAGTGCATATATAATAGTGTCAGACATACTGCATGCATAGATGTGTGTGCAACCTATAGTGCATATGTAATAGTGTCAGACATACTGCATGCATATATAATAGCGCAACCTATAGTGCATATATAATAGTGTCAGACATACTACATGCATATATAATAGTGCAACCTATAGTGCATATGTAATAGTGTCAGACATACTGCATGCATATATAATAGTGCAACCTATAGTGCATATGTAATAGTGTCAGACATACTGCATGCATATATAATAGTGCAACCTATTGTGCATATATAATAGTATCAGACATACTGCATGCATATATAATAGTGTCAGACATACTGCATGCATATATAATAGCGCAACCTATAGTGCATATGTAATAGTGTCAGACATACTGCATGCATATATAATAGTGCAACCTATAGTGCATATATAATAGTGTCAGACATACTGCATGCATATATAATAGTGCAACCTATAGTGCATATATAATAGTGTCAGACATACTGCATGCATATATAATAGTGCAACCTATAGTGCATATATAATAGTGTCAGACATACTGCATGCATATATGTGTGTGCAACCTATAGTGCATATGTAATAGTGTCATACATACTGCATGCATATATAATAGCACAACCTATAGTGCATATATAATAGTGTCAGACATACTGCATGCATATATAATAGCACAACCTATAGTGCATATATAATAGTGTCAGACATACTGCATGCATATATAATAGCACAACCTATAGTGCATATATAATAGTGTCAGACATACTGCATGCATATATAATAGCACAACCTATAGTGCATATATAATAGTGTCAGACATACTGCATGCATATATAATAGTACAACCTATAGTGCATATGTAATAGTGTCAGACATACTGCATGCATATATAATAGTGCAACCTATAGTGCATATATAATAGTGTCAGACATACTGCATGCATATATGTGTGTGCAACCTATAGTGCATATGTAATAGTGTCAGACATACTGCATGCATATATAATAGTACAACCTATAGTGCATATGTAATAGTGTCAGACATACTGCATGCATATATAATAGCGCAACCTATAGTGCATATATAATAGTGTCAGACATACTGCATGCATATATAATAGTGCAACCTATAGTGCATATATAATAGTGTCAGACATACTGCATGCATATATAATAGTGCAACCTATAGTGCATATATAATAGTGTCAGACATACTGCATGCATATATAATAGTGCAACCTATAGTGCATATATAATAGTGTCAGACATACTGCATGCATATATAATAGTACAACCTATAGTGCATATGTAATAGTGTCAGACATACTGCATGCATATATAATAGTGCAACCTATAGTGCATATATAATAGTGTCAGACATACTGCATGCATATATAATAGCGCAACCTATAGTGCATATGTAATAGTGTCAGACATACTGCATGCATATATAATAGCGCAACCTATATTGCATATGTAATAGTGTCAGACATACTGCATGCATATATAATAGTGTCAGACATACTGCATGCATATATAATAGACCAACCTATAGTGCATATGTAATAGTGTCAGACATACTGCATGCATATATAATAGTGCAACCTATAGTGCATATATAATAGTGTCAGACATACTGCATGCATATATAATAGCGCAACCTATAGTGCATATATAATAGTGTCAGACATACTGCATGCATATATAATAGTACAACCTATAGTGCATATGTAATAGTGTCAGACATACTGCATGCATATATAATAGTGTCAGACATACTGCATGCATATATAATAGTGCAACCTATAGTGCATATATAATAGTGTCAGACATACTGCATGCATATATAATAGTACAACCTATAGTGCATATGTAATAGTGTCAGACATACTGCATGCATATATAATAGTACAACCTATAGTGCATATGTAATAGTGTCAGACATACTGCATGCATATATAATTTCGCAACCTATAGTGCATATATAATAGTGTCAGACATACTGCATGCATATATAATAGCGCAACCTATGGTGCATATAAAATATTAGTCACTACTCCAATAATACCAGCCATAAAATGCAGCACATTTGTCTGCTTCACGTCATGTGCCGCTCTATTCTTCACTGCCAGGATGTCTGATTTCAGCAGCCGATCAGAGACCCATGCCACTTCCTTTCCTTAGCTCAAGATACCTACAAAAGGCGATTAACTGTTCTCTACTGATCGCTCCTCCTGGAGTTGTTCAAAATGCTGAAAGTAATACAACATTTCCTAAAACTGCTTACAATGCCTAAAACACCCTTGAGTTTTGTCTTTCGAGAGCGGTGTGGTATATTCATAGCTTGATAGTCGCGCCTGTACCACATATTAATGGGTGAGGATAGAATTATCTATTACACAGAACGGAGCACAATGACAACAGATGCATCTGGACTTCTTGCAAATAAGGAGTTGGACATTCTGGCTTTTATGCTTCTTCAGCATGTCCTGCAATTTGGGTAGAATTTGCAACTTTCATGGCTGGAGCAAGCAGACTTGCTGTATTTTCATTATGTGGAGCCAGTCTATTTAAGACTTCTATATACAATTGGTGGTCTAGGTGCTGATACAGAACATTTCTATATGGGTAAATGGAAAATGGCAGGGGGGACAAGACTGTAGCTTTAAAATATCTCACTAGAATATGTCCATTCAGCATTCAGTATGGAAATAGTTCTGTGTGTGGTTTTACACAATTCTAACTTTCTTACATTTTTTCCCATACAGGGAACACAAATATACGATGCCAAGAGAGGTGCATTTGTGGATCTGGGAATTCTAGATGTCATGCAGATATTTGGACGAGCTGGGCGGCCACAGTTTGATAAGTTTGGAGAAGGCACCATTATAACAACCCATGACAAACTCAGCCATTACTTGACTCTGCTGACACAGCAAAATCCGATTGAAAGTCAGTTTCTTGAAAGGCTTTCAGACAATTTGAATGCTGAGGTAAATGAGACCAGTCACTTTTTCATGATTTGTTTTTTGCTACAATGGGACAATAAAGTTTAATTCTTGCATCACTTACTATGATACCTCCTCTTCCTTGATTCTGTTAAATCCCACATGGAATGCCAAGTTATGAACAGAAAAAAACACCTGTTATCTAGGATTAGTTTTATCAACTGGTTCTCGGCTAGGAGCTAAAATGATGAAATAGCTTGCAATATATATGCAGTTAAAATGTAGTCCCCAGATCTTAGGAGCCAGAGTAAGCTCAAAGTCCGCTGCCTCAATGAACGAATTCAGAACATTGCAGTTGATGTGTGCAGTACCTCCATAGACGCTGCTTCCTGATCTCTATGACTATGTGCATGCCCGGCCTCAGTAAGGTCTCATTCACATGGTCTCATGCACAAGGCTGTATGGTGGCACAAATTTCTTTCAAATATTCAACAAACATTAAAATACTTGGTAGAAGATAAAATATTTGCACCTTCGGCAAACTAAGGCTATGTTCACACGGGGTATTTTGCCGAGTTTTTTGACGCGGAAACCGCGTCGCAAAACTCGGCAGAAACGGCCCGAGAACGCCTCCCATTGATTTCAATGAGAGGCGTCGGCGTCTTTTTCCCGCGAGCAGTAAAACTGCCTCGCGGGAAAAAGAAGCGACATGCCCTATCTTCGGGCGCTTCCGCCTCCGACCTCCCATTGACTTCAATGGGAGGCAGGAGAAAGCGTATTTCTCGCTGTTTTATGCCCGCGGCGCTCAATGGCCACGGGCGAAAAATGGCGCGATAATTGCCGCGAAAATCGGCGTGCAGGGAGAGGAATATCTGCCTCAAAGTTCCAAACGGAATTTTGAGGCAGATATTCCTCCCCCAAAATACTCCGTGTGAACATAGCCTAACAGGCAACTTACACTTAAATTAGTGTGTGTGTATATAGGTGTATCTCCTGTCTTGTTTCATTACAGCCTACAATTACAATGGATTTCTGGGTTGTTTCCATCATTTCATTTACATATGCCTGCCACTTTGAAGGTGCAAAGTATTTTATACTGTGACACAAATAATAAACAAGACAAAAACCAGAGCACTTTAAAGTGTGTAAGTATTTACCCCTGAAAGTCAATACTTTGTGGAACCACCTTTTTCTGCAATTCCAGATACAAGTCTCTTGGTGAATGTCCCTATTAGCTTAACACATCTAGACTCTGGGATTTTCCCCCATTCTTCCAGGCAAAACTTCTCCAACTCCTTCTACTTAGATGGGTTGCCTTGGTGTACAGCCGTCTTCAAGACATGCCACATGTTCTCAATTGGATTAAGGTCTGGGCTTTGACTAGTCTAATCCCAGACATTTAAATGATTCCCCTTAACCAACTCCAGTGTATCTTTAGCAGTATATTTAGAGTCATTGTCCTGCTGGAAGGTGAACCTCCGTCCCAGTCTCTAATGTCTGGCAGACTAAAACAGGTTTCCTTAACAATTGCCCTGTATTTACTGCCATCCATCTTTCCTTCAATCTTGACCAGTTTTCCAGTCCCTGTCGATGAGAAACATCCCTACAGCCTGATGCTGCCACCACCATGCTTCACTGTAGTAATGGTGTTCTTGGGGAGATGGCAAGTGTTGGGTTGGCACCACACATAGCGTTTCCCATGATGGCATAAAAAGTACAATTTTATTCTCATCTGACCAGAGAACCTTCTCCATGTGTTTGGGGAGTCTGCCACATGTGTTTTCTTATGTTTTTCATTAAGCTATGGCTTTTTTCTGGCCACTCTTCCATAAAGCCCCACTGTGGAGTGTACGGCTTATAGTGGTGATAAGGACAGATACATCTATCTCTGCTGTGAATCTTTGGAGCTCTTTCACTGTTATCATTGCTGTCTTTGTGAAATCTCTGATTATTGCCCTCCTTGCCTGGTCTGTGAGTTTTGCTGGACGGCCTTCTCTTGTCAGGTTTGTTATTGTGCCATATGCTTTCCATCTTGTTAGGACACAACTTTTCACAAACACAATATGAAGGCAAGAAATTCAACAAATTAACTCTTACATGTTAGGCTTCGTTCACATCTGCGCTAGGGCTCCGTTCCGTCTGAGCTTTACGTCGGAACAGAGCCCTGACAGACACAAATCCATCACCATTGATTTCAATGGTGACGGATCCGGTTCTAATGGTTTCCATTTGTCTCCGTTGTGCAAGGGTTTCGTCGTTTTGACAGAATCAATAGCGTAGTCGACTGGTTTCTGTTTGTCTGTCAGGGCTTCATTCCGATGGAAAGCTCCAATGGAACGTCAGAACGGAGCCCTAGCGCAGATGTGAACGAAGCCTTAACTGAAAACCATTCCAGGCGACTACCTCATGAAGCTGATTGAGTGAATTCTGGTTTAACACTTTTGTTTACCACTTAAATCCATATGTGTTCCTTCATAGTTATCATGTCTTTATATGAATAATATAGAAAAGAAAAAAAAACAACAAGAAAAACCGTGGACTTAAAAGGTGTGTCCAAACTTTTGACTGGTACTGTATATACATAGCATATACATCACTCGATAGAGGAGCGGGGCGGTGACAAACAGACAAAGCAGTGGCAATATCTCCTAGTTGCCCTGCAAGTCCACTTGCATAATACAGTCTTCTATTTACATACATAGCCATATATGTAATGCAAATATATACACATGCTTGTCCGTTCCAACCTGATAATTGGCTATATGCACCGCAAAGAGCAAAAGTTTTGCATTAGGCTGCAATCACACATGCAGTTTTTGTGGCAGTTTTGTAATCTAAACACTGGAGTGGATCCAAAAAGAAGTAAAAGAAAATAGGAACAACTGGCATGTCTGCTCTCTTTTGAATCCACCCCTGTGTGTGTGATTCCAGTCTAAAAAAAAGTGCTCTGGTGGGAACGTATCATGTCCACTGCCAGATCAAGATGCACATTAAAGGGAACCAGCATTTCACCTATTGAACTCTACTCACCCATCTCTGGCCACTGCTGCCAAAAGTTCTATCCCCTTTCCTAAACTCCTTCACCGACCGTAAATAACGGTCTGCAAACATTTCGCGCCTTTTATGGTAATAATCCGGCAGTCTCGTTCGTTCGTTCGTTCGTTCGTTCGTTCGTTCGTTCGTTCGTTCGTTCCTCTTATGCCCGCCCATCGCCAAAAACTGTCCCTCCCGGAATGCCAAAATCTTGTCTGAGATAGCGCGCATACACCCGTCATTTATGGGCCGATACCCTTCCCTGCTTCCCTCAAACCCAGTTACCAAGTATGCGCCGCTATGGTGTCCCGTTCAGCGCACGCATCAGAACAGGACATAGATGTGCAAGAGCAGTATTTTGTGTGTGAAGGGGGGGTGAGGAGTCAATCAAAAGTAAGGAGGCGGGGTAAACTCGGAAACGCTTGAGGAATGAAGATAGGACTCTTTTTGAACAAAGATATGACTCTTTTAGGGTATGTTCACACACTTACTAAAATACGTCTGAAAATACGGAGCTGTTTAGCAACTGGCGTTTTTTACAGCCATTTTTGGAGCTGTTTTTCTATGGATTCAAAGAAAAATGGCTTAAAAAATGGCTCACGAAGTGACATGCACTTCTTTTTAGCGGGCGTTTTTTTACGCGGCCGTTTTTCCAAAACGACCGCGTAAAAAAAAAAAAGGCTCCGTCGGAACAGAATGACGTTTTTCCCATTGAAATCAATGGGCAAGTGTTTGGAGGCGTTCTGCTTCCGGTTTTTCGGCCGTTTACGGCCTGCAAAAGTCCGAAAATAGGCCGTGGGAACATACCCTTACAGTGCGAGAACACTAAAAAACGGAATACTAAAGGTATAGAACCTACTTAGAAGACAATTATGGGTTACATTAAAATTATTTTTCACCCACATCCACCTGGCATTGCTGGTTTAAAAGGTGAAATGCTGGTGACAGGTTCCCTTTAGGCCCTGTTCTCGCTGCGTTTTTAGCATGCAGAAAATTCTGCCTGTAAAAATCAGCTCCAGTTTTTTTTAAGTGGTTTTGCACTACAGGTGTTTTCTTATGCTTTTATGCCGCGTTTTCCGCCACGTTTTTAACCTCTTTCTTCAGCATTCAAAGGAAATAACCGCAAGCGTTTTTTGCCATAAAACACGTAAATAAAAAATGCAGTTTGCAGTGTTTTTTTCCGTCTCCCATTGATTTCAATTGGGGTTTTGATGCGCCTCAAGATAGGGCATGTTGCTTCTTTTTCCCGCAGGCTCACTGTGTGAACAGGGCGTTAAAGTGGTACAGCCACAGGTTATGCCATAAACGTATCATAGATGCGGCCCCAGATTTAGGATGTACAAAAACAGGGGTCCCCCTAAATCCCTCTCCAAAAATTAAATAGAATGACGGTGAGTCTATATTCATTATAATTTTGGTTAAAGGGGTATTATTACCACAAACATTTATGGCATATTCTGTCGAGAATGGGGGTACCCCCTCCCTGTTCCACCTAATAAGGTGGATGTTGCATCCACATGACTCTCTCCATTCACCACTATGTGAGTTATGGAGATAGCTGAGATGTTGGCGGCCACCTCACCTGGCGGGATGGGGTAGGAGTACCCGACATATGTTCGAGTCCATCAGATATTTTGGCCATATCCTGTGGATATGCCATAAATGTCTGTGATGGGAAAACCCCTTTAATTCAAATTAAAATGAATAAAGACTCACCGTCATTCTATTCCATGCAGGTTTAAAGAGGCTCTGTCACCACATTATAAGTGCCCTATCTCGTATATAAGGAGATCGGCGCTATAATATAGGTGACAGCAGTGCTTTTTATTTAGAAAAACAATATATTTTTACAACTTTATGAGCGATTTTTTGATTTATGCTAATTAGTTTCTTAATGCCCAAGTGGGCGTGTTTTTACTTTAGACCAAGTGGGCGTTGTACAGAGGAGTGTATGACGCTGACCAATCAGTGTCATACACTTCTCCCCATTAATTTACACAGCACTAGCGATTTAGTTATATCGTTATGTGCAGCCACATACACACACTGTAACATTACTGCAGTGTCCTGATAATGAATATACATTACCTCCAGCCAGGACGTGATGTTTATTCAGAATCCTGACACGTCTGTAGCGTCTCTGTGGGAGTTACAGCAAGGCAAGCGTAATCTCGCGAGATTACGATGTAACCTATCATTTCAAACGAGATTATGTTTGCCTTGCTGGAAATCTCACAGAAAAGATTCAGACGTGTCAGGATTCTGAGTACACATCACGTCCTGGCTGGATTTCATGTGTATTCATTATCAGGACACTGCAGTAATGTTAGTGTTTGTGTATGTAGCTGCAGATAGCGATATAACTATATCGCTAGTGCAGTGTAAATGAATGGAGAGAAGTGTATGATTGGTCAGCGTCATGCACTCCTCTGTACAACGCCCACTTGGTCTAAAGTAAAAACACGCCCACTTAGGCATTAAGAAACTCATTAGCATAAATCTAAAAATCGCTCATAAAGTTGTAAAAATATATTGTTTTTCTAAATAAAAAGCACTGCTGTCACCTATATTATAGCGCCGATCTCCTTATATACGAGATAGGGCACTTATAATGTGGTGACAGAGCCTCTTTAAGTTAAAGCTTCTGGGCCCCAATGCAAAATCTTTAACCGGGCCCTCCATCTACCATGTGCTATTTATAATACTGGTGTTTTCTTATGCGGCAGATGGGGCTTTGGGCCCGCGCAGGCAACAAGGCCTGGGTGCAACTGCTACCTCTGCACCTCCTATAGCTATGCCCCTGATTCCAGCGTTGGAGAGCGGCAGCCATCTTGCTTACTCTAGTGTTGGAGCAAGGGGTGGAGATCTGTATGCATCTTCACCCGTGTTACCAAAACATACAAACAGCAGGGACAAGTTATTCTTAACCCCTTGAGTACCCAGCTCATTTTGGCCTTGAGGACCAGACCCATTTTTTCAAATCTGACATGTATCACTTTATGTGGTAATAACTCCGGAATGCTTTTACCTATCCAATTGATTCTGAGATTGTTTTCTCGTGACACATTGGACTTTAGTTTAGTGCAAAAATTTGGTCGATAAATTCATTCCTTATTTGTGAAAAACACCAACATTTAGCGAAAATATGAAGAAATTATGATTTTTCCCATTTTAAATGTATCTGCTTGTAAAACAGATGGTAATACCACACAAAATAGTTACCAATTAACATATCCCATATGTCTACTTTATGTTTGCATCGTTTTTTGAACATTCTTTTATTTTTCTATGACCTCACAAGGCTTAGAACTTTAGCAGCAATTTCTCATATTTTTAAGAAAATTTCAAAAAGCGATTTTTTCAGGGACGAGTTCAGTTCTGAAGTGGTTTTGAGTGCCCTATATATTAGAAACCCCCATAAAACACCCCATTTTGAAAACTGCACCCCTCAAAGTATCTAAAACAGCATTCAGAAAGTGTTTCAACTCTTTAGGCGTTTTACAGGAATTGAAGGAAAGTAGAGCTGAAATTTTCAAATTTCATTTTTTTTTACAAAATTCATATGTAATACATTTTCTTCTGTACCACAGAAGGTTTTACCTGAGAAACGCAACTCAATATTTATTGCCCAGATTCTGCAGTTTTTAGAAATATCCCACATGTGGCCCTAGTGCGCTAATGGACTGAAACACAGGCCTCAGAAGCAAAGGAGCACCTCTTGGATTTTGGGGCCTCCTTTTTTCAGAATATATTTTAGGCACCATGTCAGGTTTGAAGAGGTCTTGTGGTGCCAAAACAGTGGAAACCCCCGAAAGTGACCCCCATTTTTTAAACTACACACCTCAGGGAATTTATCTAGGGGTATAGTTAGCATTTTGACCCCACAGGTATTTTGCTATATTTTCTGGAGTTAGTCTGTGAAAATTAAAATCTACTTTTTTTCTGGAAAAACGTAAAAATTTCTAATTTTTGCAAGAAATAAAGGAGAGAAAGCACCCCAACATTTGTAAAGCAATTTCTCGCGATTACGGAAATACCCCATATGTGGTAATAAACTGCTGTTTGGACCCACAGCAGGGCTCAGAAGGGAGGGAGCGCCATTTGGATTTTGAAGCTCTGATTTTACTGGAATGGTTTTCAGTGCCGTGTCACGTTTGCAACGCCCTGGAGGGACCTAAACAGTGGAATCCCCCCAAAAGTGACCCCATTTTGGAAACTATACCCCTCAAGGAATTTTTCTAGTGGTATAGTTATCATTTTGACCCCACAGGTTTTTTGCTGAATTTATTGGAATTAGTCTGTGAAGATGAAAAGAGACTTTTTTTTGGAAAAAACACAGAATTTTCTAATTTTTATAAGGAATAAAGGAGAAAAAGCACCTCAACATTTGTAAAACAATTTCTCCTGATTACGGAAATACCCCATATGTGGTAATAAACTGCTGTTTGGACCCATGGCAGGGCTCAGAAGGGACGGAGCACCATTTGGATTTTGCAGCTCAGATTTTGCTGAATTGGTTTCTGGGGGCCATGTCGCGAGTCCCTGAAGTACCAGTACTGTAGAAATTCCCCAGATGTGATCCCAATTTGGAGACTATACCCCTGAAAGAATTAAATTAGAGGTGTAGTGAGCATTTTGAGCCCTCAGGTGTTTTATAGATTTTATTAGAATTGGTCCGTGAAATATAACCTGTAGCTTTAGCTCAGAATTTTTCATTTCCACAAGGAATACAGGAGAAAAGACACCCCAAAATGTGTTACACAATTTCTCCTGATTACGGAAATACCCCATATGTGGTTGTAAACGGCTATTTGGACATACGGCAAGGGTCTAAACGGAAAAAGTGAAATTTCGTTTTTGGAGTGGAGATTTTACAAAATTTGTTTTTGACGCCATGTTGCATTGCGCTGAGGTACCAGTACAGTGAAAACTCCCGAGAAGTGACCCCATTTAGGAAACTACACCCCTCAAGGAATTCATCTAGAAGTGTAGTGAGCATTTTGACCCCCAAAGGTTTTGCAGAAATTAGTGCACAGTGGATGTTGCAGATTGAAAATTGACATTTTCCACATATATGCTATTTCAGTGCCCAATGCGTTGGGCCCAGCTTGTACCACTGGAGACATACGCCCCATAAATTGTTAAACTGTTCTCCAGAGTACGGTAATACCCCATATGTGGTCATAAACCGCTGTTTGGGCACACTGCCAGGCCCAGAAGGAGCGCCATTTGGCTTTTGGAGCGCAGATTTTGCTTGGTAGTAGTTTTGTTTAGTGTTTTACTGGTGTTTCAGTTTATAATGTGGGGGCATATGTAATCTGTGCGGAGTACATACATTTTTTGCGTGACACACTGTCGTTTTTATTGGTACCATGTTTGGCTACGCGCGACTTTTTGATCACTTTTTATTCCATTTTTTTGGAAACAACGTGACCAAAAAAGGAAATTCTGCCATTGTTTTTTATGGTATTTTTTTTACGGTGTTCACCGTGCGGGATAAATAATATGATATTTTTTTAGGTCAGGCCGATACGAACGCGGCGATACCTATTATGTCTAGTTTTTGTCTTTTTTTTTCATTTTTTTTCTAATTATAAAGGGCTTGATCAGGGAAACAAGGCGATTAGTGTTTTTATTACGTAAAACTTGTATTTATTTATTTATCTAAAACTTTTTTTTTACTTTTTTTTTACTTTTTATTTTACACATACTAGGGGACTGGAAGATCTGATCTTCTGATCCCCTGCACAATACACTGCACTACTTCTGTATGTACTGATGTAGTGCAGTGTATTGTAACTGTCACTTTACAACTGACAGTTGAGCCTATTACGTCCTGCCTTGGGCAGGACCTAATAGGCTCCCGTACCTGGCAACCAGGAAGCCGTTGCTAGGCTTCCTGGTTGCCATTGCAACCATCAGAACCCCGCGATTTTTCGCGGGGGGGGCAATGGGGTGCAGAGGGAGCCCCCTCCCTCTGTATCAATCACTTAAATGCCGCTGTCGCTATTGACAGCGGCATTTAAGGGGTTAAACTACAGCGATCGGAGAGGACAGTGATCGCTGTAGTTGCAGTGGGATGTCGGCTGTATATTACAGCCGACATCCGATGAAGATGGAGCGAGCACAGCTCCTGTGCCCGCTTCATCCTCAGGGCGTTACTATACGCCCATTTTCGGGAAGGGGTTAATAAAAAGTGTTTTTTTTTTTTTTACACTGCTTTCTCTGATCTCCTCACGTATCTCACAGAAATGAGGAGATCAGAGAAAGTGACAGGAGCTTTCTCCTGCAGACGACGTCACAGACGGCTGTGATTGGTCAGTCTTCAGAGACTGACCAATCACAGCAATCGCCGGCATTGGGGACTGCTAATTGGTCCCCAGGCCGGTAGCAGAGACGGTTAGCTGTCAATGACAGCTGCCGCCGCTGTTCTGTCACTATGTGATTTCACATAGTGACAGTTTATTCCTGCGCCGTAATAGTACGTCGAAGGTACGCTGGCATAAGTGGCCAGCGACGTACTATTACGTCAAAGGTACGCAAGGGGTTAATTACGTTTTGTCCACATCCGCATTTGGGTTTTCCATTGTTCTGCTTCATCATAGGAGCACAACAGTGAAAAAACAGTAACGTTGGATCCGTCACTTGACGTAAACCATCTGCGCCCAATGAAACCCATTAACTTTAATGGGTTCTGTTGGGTCTCCGTCATAGTGTCTATTGTTTTTCCATCAAAAGCGGCGGAATCTTTGATGGAGGCCCCTTATGAAGCCTCTGACGCAGATGTGAACAGAGCCTTATGGCCAGTTCATGCTGAGTTTTTTGTCGCTGATTTTGACACGAAAACCACGTTGAAATCTTCGGCAAAAAATGTCCGAAACCGCCTCCCATTGATTTCAATGGGAGATGGAGGTGTTTTTTTTTCCACCGTTGCTTTTAGCCTCTCCATGGGAGGCAGAGAAAGTGTTTGTGAAAAACAAAAGTAAAAGAAAGTGCAGGCAGGTCAAAATCTGCCTCAAAATTCCTGTAAGAATTTTAAGCCACATTTTTAAGCCTGCAAATTCCACATTTTTTCTGCCTGCAAATTCCTCCGTGTGAACAGGGCCTTAGAAAGTCTCTACAAGCTGTGTAGAGATTAATCATAAATACATGTACAGTAGCTATAACAATAATAATAATGCAATAATTCCTAGAAAGAATGGAGATATTCATTTTAAATATATTGTTTTTTTATTATATAGAATTTTTTTTTTAAAAATCATTTTAATTGTATTTTTTTTTATTTATTTTTTTAAAGAAACAACTAGGAAAAAGTCCCTAGAATTGTTCTTATAGGATTTCTTTGTAAGGCCCCTTTCACATTTCAATATGTATTTTTCATCTATCTATGTAATTGAAGAACGTGTACAATCATTTCAGGTTCTTGGTTACAAAGAAAAGAATAACAATTTGTGCAGACATCTATAGTTGCAACATAGGACAGTATTTTATTTTATGGTGACTAGTACGTCTCAGAGATTTTATTCTTCATCTCAAGTCATCGTCTATTTCCATTGGCAAAAGTGACAAAATGGATGAGAATATTATTGTTCACAAGCACATGTGATGTATGACCACATGATGGCGCCAAATCCTCAAGATTTAATTGTGTGTTTTACCACCAGATGGCATTCTCAGACCAAATATGCAGTGATCCCAGTTATAATTCTGTCAGCAAGAAGAACGTATAGATTATTTTACTCGTGGTATAAGTGGCTTGATCTGCTGAAAGAATTACGCTGTGAAAGTGATTTCAGCCTTTGCTTAAAACAACTGCAAAAAGCAGCAAATCTAGCGTAACACCATGACTGAATTAAGATTTAACAAGTTATTTAGTAACCAAACAATAGAACCCGTTCATTGAGGGCTGAGCACCTTTACATGGGCATAGACGGGACCGTTCCTTAGTGATAGAGATATGTAGCATGTGTAAAATAGGCAGCATACGACCATTGAAGGGATTATACAGTTATATGTAAATAACGTGATCACTGAAGAATGACGTTCTGCAACTTTCTATATTAATGTGTTTTCTGATTGAATTCCTCACTATTTTCAAGATCGCTGCTTGCTGCCAGTGACTGGGAACATTTTTATTTCCTTCTAGAGAGTGAAAACACATAAGGACATAATACGTCTCATGGCTGGGCCGAATATAATCCAGGACTGCAGCATTTAGCTTACACAGGACTGCATAGTCATGATAGAAATACCAGCTGTGAGAGGTTTTAGGCATGTATGTGGTTTGAGCCATCAGGATGTAAACAAAAACATTCCCATTCAATGACAGCAAGCATATATCTTGATGTGATAAGGTTTATAAGCCCAAAGCATTTTAGAAAGTAGTTTGCTGAAGCTTTATTTACATCACACAGGATAACCCCTTTAATTCTTTAGCTATGGTAGGTAGACACAAAGGTATGGTGATGTCTGACTTCCATGCTTCCGTAACTTAGAATTGTCCCTGTGCTTTTTCTTCACACATCTGTCTGTAGTGTGAACTGGGCCTTAGTGTCCCTGTCACTTCTCTTCATCTGGACAAGAGACTGGTAAAGGATCGTCACATGACTACAATATATAAAGCGCTCTTACCAGTTCATTGCCGCCTTATCAGGATATTCCTATAGTGGCACCTCTTTGGGTTCTTATACTTCTATCTGATGTATATATTTTAATGCAGACCATAAAGGTTCCGTTTTGTACTTCTCTTTTTTGTTTTAGAATACGCAGCGTTTGCCTTTATTGGCAGTGAATTGACTGCAGGTTTCCAGCTTATGGCCACCTTTGATACAATAAAAAAATAACCTGTGAAATGTAAATGTCATAAACGGCTGAAAGCGATCGCCTAGGAGTATATAAATATCTACTTAAGATCTGAAACGCTCTGGCCGTATCTTTTATCTTTGTAATCCACATATGGCCAGTGAAGAGTTCTTTTTATAACCGTCTTAGGAGAGGATCGTGAAAGATCGGATAGGGCGAATGCGACCCTTTACCAATTCACGTGTTTCATGTTGTCTCAGAGTTTTCAGATGAGATATTAACCATTTGTTTTTATTTGCCACTTTAATGTTGCACTTTCCCGGCCATATCTGGAGATAGCATTAGGGGAGAGGTTTCCATTATTTTTATGTGCAACAGTTGTGGAGAATGTTGGCAGACTTCGACTTCTTTATTTCTCCAAATGACTTTCTATCTGCTGATATACGATGTCTTCTACTTTTAGTTGGTGCTTTAAAAGGGATGAATGGGAAACATACTGCCGGCATTGTAACCACTTTGGGGTCTGAAAAGTGCAACACAAATCCACAGTCCATCAGGATTCCCATATTAACTAATGCTGAGGTAGATAAATGGGGATGTATAGGTACGGTCGCTTGTTATTCACAATATATACTTAGATGTATATAGCCAATGTTCAAGTCTAGACCACATCAAATATTCCTAGAGATTAGTCCGGTCCAATAATTATATGCTGGAACACAATTTTGATGCGTTCTTATGTCCGCTTATAAATTGGCACTAAATGCCATTGTTAAAGGACTTCACTGGGTCTACTCTATTGTGACCATAAAGCCAAGACT
This sequence comes from Rhinoderma darwinii, assembly GCF_050947455.1. NCBI lineage: Eukaryota > Metazoa > Chordata > Amphibia > Anura > Rhinodermatidae > Rhinoderma > Rhinoderma darwinii. Next base: position 221,022,811 of record NC_134690.1, on the reverse strand, counting down.
ACTGTTTTGTAATGTAATGTTAAAATGTTTGAAGTCAGAGTATTGGATTATAAACTGTGTAAGGCTATATTCACACCACGTCCGTATAAACACATGCTAAAAACCGATCCTTCGTCAGGATCCGTAACCCCAACTGTATTGAAAATTACAGTCGACTACACCTTTCAATACAACTGTATACAGAAAAAAACTAGACTGCACAGTATACAGGTTTTTTTAATGGCATGTTTAAGCATAAAGTTGCATACATGCGACTTATGGGAACGCTGAATGCGGTGTGAATTTAGCCTAAGAAAAGCTATGAAATTAGACTTCACACAATATGAATTGGAACTGGTCCAGTAGTAATAGAAATAATTATAAAACGTCTATATGTGATTCAATCCTCTGAATGAGAAAACATCATGCAGCCATTGTGGGCATGGACCTCAACCAATGGTGAGACTCCGGCATTGCTATATTCTGGTTGGCGAGGCCCAAGTGTGAAAAAGTTAAGCCATAGTCTACAGGATATTTCATTACAGTTACTAAGGAGGTCTGACTAGTCCCAATGAGCGGATGTCCCCTAAATGAATGGTCTGCCAGTCCCTACTACTCCTATCTGATGGGGAGAGACTGTAACGCAGTGGTGACTAAATAAAGTCCTCAAGTTCTACAAACAGTGACATGTTTTCAACATTACTAAGAAGGAGCAGAGCTGTATTTAATAGTAGCCTGTATGAGAGAACAGTACTAATGTCTAAGCGGTCAGTCTTTGAAGAGAACTGTAAAACATGCGCTGTTGGTGGAGCTCGAGGACCGGATTTGGCCACCATTGTCATAATGTATTCTAGTGGCCAATCTCCCCTTCTCCCAAATTCAGTAGAGACAGACCAACAGGAGCTAAAGGAGACCCTTTCGCTGGAAGCTCAGTGCATGGACATACTTGTTCAGTGTCTTTCAATATGGCACCCTAATGGATGCGACTTTTCCTTCTGTAAATGCAGTTATTGTGAAATGGAAGAATCTAGGAACAACAACAGCCACGTCATACAAGTTTAGACAACAGGACTCCTATGTGCTGAAGTGCTGTCTGTACAAATTGTCCGTCCTCAGTCTCAGGGCACATCAAGGGTATAGTAATGGTTTTGTCTGGAGCTTCCTATATTGGTTTTCCACGGCCAATCTGATGCAAACCTGCCTGAGGTTGCCATACACAAGTGTCACTGCTAATAGTCGTGTGTTTTACATTTCATGTGGTTTGGCTTTCCACATATATAACTTAGCAGTCAACTAATTATTTTTGTTGGTTCATTTTGTTTAATTTAGTGCCATTTTTTGTAATTGTATTTGGCAAAACACTGAAATGAAATTCAACAAACCTTGATTGTTCCATTACAGTATAATTAAAATATTCTCATTTTCAGAGAATAGCGAACGCGAAAAATCAGGAATTTTATATATATTTTTTATGGTAGGAAATCTTGCTTTTTAGGATTTTACCATGTTTGTGCATTTCATGGGCCAAAGAAAGCAATTATTGTTTTCCTTCTGCGAATATCCAGGAGATAAATTGTTTCTAAACGCAGCATTGCATTTACGATAGGGTGACAGATTGCATGGTTTCAAACCTGGATTTGAGATGTAGACCGCACTGAACTGAATTATTCAAGGGTCAAATGTACGATGTTCAGGGTATTCTTTATATTCTTTTGTTTTATTATTTTTTTTTATTTATTTTATAAAGAAGCACTATACAAGTATATAATGTAGTCTACAAATAGCGGCTACATACAGCATCCAATAGAGCTTACTTTTGTTTTAACTTTTTAGGCTGTGTTCACACGGCTTATGTTTGAGGCAGGAAAGTGCGAGGCTGATTTCAAGAGAAAATAGCCTCTAAATCTAGATGTTTTTGGAGCCGACTTTCAAAGCGTTTTTTTGAGGTATCAATGGAAAATGAAGTTATCTACTGGTTTTTTTTTCAAGGCATATTTTTGAGCTGCGTTTTTTTGACAGTGGCATAAAATTCTATAAAAGCCTCATCTGTATTCCGCAGATTTTTTTACCATTGAATTCAATTTGAATCTGTTTGCATGATAGAATAGATGAATAATAGATCGATCGATCGATAGATAAACTGTGCTGATTATACCATGGTATTAAATTTGACTAATGAATGACTAGTGATGGCGTTACATTTACTTTGCTAAAAGTAAAAGTAGAATTTTAGCGAAGTACACATTAAAAAAAAAGCAAAATTGTTGATCATTTGTTTTTATTTAGTATAATTATATCTCACAAGTAATATATTATTTATAATAATGTGTTAAACTGACACCTATATGTCATAGTTTGTATAATATAAATGCCTTTTTATTGCCTTTGGTTGCAGAATAACGTTTTAATAATAATTTTTGGGTATTATATGTACACATCTGTTTGTCTATCGATTTTAAATATATTCTTTCTGTTTCTATCTCTTTCTCTGTCAATCTGTTAATCATATATCTATCTATCTATCTATCTATCTATCTATCTATCTATCTATCTATCTATCTATCTATCTATCTATCTATCTATCTATCTATCTATCTATCTATCTATCTATCTATCTTCTAATTGTCATATCTCTGCCTGTCTATCTATCTATCTATCTATCTATCTATCTATCTATCTATCTATCTATCTATCTATCTATCTATCTATCTATCTATCTATCATCTGTCTATCTATCTATCTATCTATCTATCTATCTATCTATCTATCTATCTATCTATCTATCTATCTATCTAATCTTATATCTATCTATCTATCTATCTATCTCTCTCTCTCTCTATCTATCTCATATCTATCTATCTATCTATCTATCTATCTATCTATCTATCTATCTATCTATCTATCTATCTATCTATCTATCTATCTATCTATCTCTCTCTCTATCTATCTATCTATCTATCTATCTATCTATCTATCTCATATCTATCCATCTCATATCTATCCATCTCATATCTATCTATCTCATATCTATCTCTCTCTATCTATCTCATATTTATCTATCTATCTCATATTTATCTATCTATCTCATATCTATCTATCTATCTATTATTTAGCTATCTCAAGTTCATATCTATTTATCTGTCTATCATTTATCTATCTCAATCACATATCTATCTGTCTATCGGGGATTTCTACTAGGATACCCTTCTGAACCATTCATGAACAAAAAAATCCAGTTAAACACGGAAATTCTCTCAGCCACTACTAGTGGGAGCTTACTGCTTATACATTTATTATTAAAGGGAAGCTGTCAGCAGTTTTGAAACTTCGAGAAAATTATGTTTAATTTCCCCGACACGACTATTAGTGCCGCTGAGGACCAATTTAATGTGCAAGTGCTCCTGCATTACACACCGCAAGCCCCACCCCTCTGCTTTGAGTGACTGCTCTAGTGGTCAGAGATGAGAGTAGCACTTGCGCGCTAAGGAAAACAAACCAACTTGCATGACCGAGAAAAAAAAATGCATTTAAAACGCTGTTCCCCTCCCCTATTTGACCCTGTCAGCAGTTTTGAGGCCTCAAAACTGCTAAGAGGTTCCCGTTAAATGCAACGAGAGCTATAAAAATCCCTATTCAATGAGCTCTACCTAGTGGCAACTATAGTAAGACAGGATTTTATCATTTTCCACTATGGATGTGTGAAGGGAACCAGGGAATTAGGAGCGCTTTTCAAGAAAACAAAGAACTTTTGACGTATTTATTAAATTCAATTATATGTACACTTACCGGCCCAAGAACACAACTATGGCAACATTCAGACGAGTGTCGGCAACCTCGGACATGAAAAACACACGTTTTCACATCTGAGGTGCACCCGTGCAGGACGCGTTGTCACAGATCCCCCAGATTAGAGTCTATGGAGGAATGCATGACACGCAGTAAAATAGGACATGTCCTATTTTTTCACGGACCCTTCACACGCTCCGTTGAAACAACGGTCATGTGAACGGCCCTATTGAAATACATGAGTCCTTGTGACGGCCGTTGTTTTGACGGACATGATACACGCTCGTCTGAATGAGCCCTAACGGTGCACCATCCTAAACAATATAATAATATAGAATATGATTACAATGAATGAATATCTTGTTATAAAACATATTGGGATATGATTTCTTATTATTTTTTTTCTCAAATATTTCCCAGATATTACCTGTCCAAAAAATTGTATATTCTGGTTTTCAATAGAGGTCTAATTGTACGGTATATGGAATCTGCAGCTCTCTCTAAACATACTGCCTTCCCCACAAGTAACCAAAATCATATGTTTGTATCATTTATTGCAGATCGCCCTCGGAACAGTAACCAATGTGGAGGAAGCAGTAAAGTGGCTGAGTTACACTTATCTTTTTGTACGGATGAGAGCAAACCCATTAGTATACGGCATTAGTCATAAGGTGTTTCAGGTAGGAAATCCATTTCTTATGAATATCTAACCCCTATTCTCCAGTCATAATGCCAGGATAAATATTTGCTTTTGTTTTCTGACATGATAACAGCCCGGCTTTTAGCTCATTTAGTTTAGTTCAATTTGTGTAGGCATTGTTGATTGAAATGGTTTTAGCCAAAAAATAAGCAGTGATCCTTGCGTATTTTAACCCTTTGTGATCTGTGTATGATCCAGCAGCGAAATCAAACTTGCAATGATGTCTATATAATAACACATTTTACAACGTGGCATCTATTGTAATGTGATTTTGGCAGGCAGTGTTCATTATGTCATTAAACTCGATAGCATTGATAACGGAAATGCTGTTCTCTCTGGACTGGCCAACAGATGGATCCCGTATTGGAAAAGCACCGAGAGCAACTGGTAATTGAAGTGGGGCGGAAACTGGACAAAGCTCGTATGATTAGATTTGAAGAAAGGACTGGATTCTTTTCCTCTACAGACCTGGGCAGAACTTCCAGCCATTTTTACATTAAATATAACACAATTGAGGTACTAAATATTCTCTTTACAAGTATACAATCATGAGACTGAGCATCGGACACATTTGGGCTGTAGTCTTTTCAAGCAAGGACCTATGAGAGAGTTAATGTGGTGCAAGTATGAAAAGCTATGAAGTTGAGCTGTGGTGTAAATGTGCTGCCAGAATGACTGGCGGAGGTCCTAATGTGTAGTCAGAAGTGGAGCTTTGAGGTAAGGAGACGAATAATGCCATTGAAGTACCTTGGCTTGTTCTCCGCAGTTGTGTGCCAGAGTCAACTGGATTAATTCCAACTCAAGCAAAATGGTTTAAGGACAAATTTGGAAATTGAGTGTTTCCTCTGATTGTTTCTCTAAACAAACTATTTTTATTGAAATGATTGCCTTATTAAAATGAGAAAGAGGGGAGTCGAAAAGGGCACAGCAAAGATAAAGGGGAGTTTAGGTAGTACAAAAGGTACATAAATTGTTATACTTTATTATATTATATCATATATTGTAGGTTTTTGCCTAAAATAAATATTTAGTTATGTTTAGCAAATTCTCTCACATTGCCCATGGATTCGGCACAAGCCCACCCTGTTACCTGCTTAGAGGGAGATGTATTATGACTACGCCAGTCTTAATAAAAACAAGCTGGAGTAAGTTGTGACAAATTTATTACGAGGCTGCCCGTGCGCCAAGAATAAAATTACGCCAGCCATGCGTAGGTTTTCGCTATAATTTCCACTAGTTGGCGTAAATTATAGTAAAGAGCGGGGAAAATACTCAAAAGTCAGAATTTTTAGGACTTTGAAACATTTCTACACCAGAAAACTGACGTAATAATGTTAACTTTCCCCCATAGTGTTTATGTTAGGGCTCATTCAGACAAGCGTAATACTCGTCCGTGTGCTGTGCGTTGAAATCACTCACAACACACGGACCCATACAATTCAATCCCCCATGCATTGTTTTTCATGCAGCGTATCAGTTGCGTGAAACTCACTGCATGTCCTGTATTGGTGCGTTTTCACGCACATCGTTGCCCATTTAAGTCTATGGGTGCGTGAAAACCACAAACAGCACACGGACGACATCCGTGTGCTCTCCGTGTTTCACGCATCAAATACATTGAAAAGCAGAAAAAAAAAAAAAAAAAAAAAGAAGTGCTTGCACGGAAGTGAAAAACGCCTTCCACACGCAAAGCACACAGATGCCAATACGCAATGCACACGGACAAGAAACGGAGGAAAAACGCTGCGTTTTTTACACGTGCAGATAGGACTCGCTCATCTGAGTGTAGCCTAAGGTATAAGAGATGACTGTTTACAGAAGCCTCCCCATGTCTTAATGAGTCCTACTAATGAAGTTATCGTGGACCCCTGATATCATCTGAATTGTTTTTGCAGGTAAATTTGTTATTCAGTGTGACTTTATTAGCGTAAATATGCGAGGTGGTCTTTATCAGTTCAATTTTATTTTTTAATTATTTGGCAGACATTCAATGAATTATTCGATGCCCACAAAACTGAAGGGGATATTTTTGCTATTGTGTCTAAAGCTGAAGAATTTGAACAGATTAAGGTAAGATATTGTTCTTCAGTAGCAGATGTTTTGTAGACTGCATTTTACAGTTGTCATTTATATAGACATGGCATTAAAAATAGTGTGCGTGCGTGCGTCCGTCCGTCCGTCCAGCTTAATTCCAGCCATGCTGCAATATGTCCAATAGATGTTGTTTTAAAGTAATTGGTCCCAGGAGAAACTTGAAATTGAGCTGGCAATTTTGTCTTCAGTAAACTATCCATTCATTGACTTGTTAATTAGCGCTACAGAACCGATCGGACTATTCTGTGGGATGTTACCCTACAGTGAAATCTTTAATATTCAAAAGAGACCAAATAAATACACGTTCACAAAAGTTTACTCACTGTATGAATGCATTAAAAACTCTTTATTATTTTTTTAGTTTGTGTGTTCCTTATTTCTTGGTTTACCTTTGGAGGTAAAAAACAAACAAACTGCCTAATAATAAAAAAACAAAACAAGGGAGCCTAAAACTGTTTCTGATGTACATAATGCCAGTCATGACGCCTGCCATACATTAATACGAGTAACAGTTCCTTTTACTGACAATAGTGTTCATTGCTGAAGGACCCAAACTTATTGGGGAGCCTGAGTAGCATACAATAGGGGCAATTGCAATTATTGGCCAATGTAAGGAAAAATATACTTGACAATTTGTTATACTATTACTAGTTTTTTTGTGGGTTTTTTTACGGCTATTATATTTTTTACTATGATGCAAAGTTTATTTTTTCTATGGTGCACGGTTTTGTTTAGTTTTTACCACAATGCACAGTTTGTTTACTGTTTTGGTTTACTACTGTGTTATTTATTTTTTATTATGGTACTGCTGCACCACTTTTTTTTTTTTTTTACACTTATACTATGATGCACAGTTTATTATAGTGCTACTTTTACAATGTTTTTTTTTGTACAGTTTGTTTTATGGTGCCCGGTGCATGTTTTTTTATACTATAGTAATACAGTAAAGAACTTTATTGTTTTGTTTTTTTTACTATGTTACGATTGTATACATTTTTACTTTGTTTTTGGTATATTTTTATTACTATGGTAGTAAAAACCTGATACCTTTATTTATTTCTATATATATATGTGTGTATATATATATATATTTATTTTTATTATTTATTATAAATATATATATATATATATATATATGTGTGTGTGTGTGTGTGTGTGTGTGTGTGTGTGTGTGTATATATATGTATACACACACATATATATAAATATGTGTGTGTGTGTTTGAGTATATACATATATATATGTATATATATATATATGTACTCAGTGTTTATTTTCCTACGTTACATTTTGGATACAGTGTCTAGTTTATTTTTATTGTCGTCGTATAGTACAGTGTTTTTACTATGGTATACAGTTTGGGGCAGTTCACACGGCGGATTTTGCGAAGTGAGTCCCGCCTCAAAATCCACCACGGAATTATTCCTGCCGTCAGCAAGAAGATTCCTCCTCCCATTGCTTTCAATAGGAGGTTCATGCAGGCTCCGCCCAAAGAACGGGCAGAACGCTTTTTCCCGCTAGCGGGAAAAAAAAGTGCCTGACTACCATTGAAATTAATTGGAGGCAGAATTTTCAGCGGAAACCATGGCGGGTTTTGCCGCAAAAATTCCGCCTTCGTTTTCTTTCTTGTGAAACCCAGTTTGCTTACATATAGCAGTCAGCACTAATCCTTTTTTCTGTTTCCTCTGCTCAGTTGTATATCATAATTTAGTGCACTTCAGTTTATCAGTTAGCTGTGCAGATATAGGTGGAAGAAAATGTTTTTTTTTTTATATATACAACTACTACTAGAATGTTTTAATATTCTTTTTCCAGGAACACGATGAACAATAGCGGTTTACGGACATGGTGTGTTTAATTGTTGCTTGCAGCAAGTGTGTGTGTGATAACTGTGGCACAGTGACTCAATGGTTAGCACTGTTGTCTTGGGTATGAAATCGACCAAGGATATTCTCTACATGGAGTTTGTATGTTCTTCCCGTGTTTGCGTGGGTTTCCTCCCACACTCCAAAAACAGTGACACGTAGGTTAATTTGGAATTTAGATTGTGAGCCCCAATGGGGACAGCGACCGATGTGAGTAATGACAATCTCTGTACAGCGCTGCTGAATATGTTGGCCCTATATAAATGAATCAAATCGCCACTCGGCAAGTATGAAGATATGCCATTTTGGCAAAATATATTGTTTTTCTAGTTCAAGGGAAATGACTTTTATTTGCATGACAATTTACTTTGAATTGTAGCACTTGGATCATAAAGATATGCATGTATGCTTTACACTGACCGTCAGCTACATGCTGGTATTATAACTGTAATGAATACATTCAAAATTAATTCAAGACTGTTCTAATCTGGATGGATAGACCTTTTCCTATGGTCAAATTGAAATGAAATCTCATCATTTGCAGGACGGTGGGGTTAGCAGGCCAATTTGTTTAGCATAGCAATTTTTTCTGTGTCAATGACAGCCTTAATAATAGTGATGAATAATAAAATGTAATTGTGTCATTATTAATATACTTTCAATTAGGTCGCTTTAGTTACAGAAGAACAATTTTCTCAGCAGCCCTATCGGAGAAATTACTTTGACATAGATATTGGGTGGAAGCAAGTAATAATTATGTGTATTTTTGTAAAGGTCCAAGACTGTGAAATATGTGGAGATATCATTTTAATAAGTAATCTTCTCACAGGTATCCTAATCCCATTTTTTACCTTCTGTGAAGATTATTAGGATTAAAAATATTTTTATTAGAATAATTCTCAATGGCACACTCCATACTTATTGTACTGGAGACGTCAAAAGAAGTTTTAAAACTTCAGTTTTCACTTGACTAGATAAAAAGTTGTGAGAAAAAAAGCTGAATTTTGACATCCCACAGTTTGTATACTTTTCTTCAGGATTGGACCAGAATCTGAAAATTCAGGTTTGACAAAAGTTATCCACAGTTTTCTAGTGATATCTCAAATCATACTTGCAGGAGTTCAAGAAGCCAAGACATTGTGTTCTCAACTCCACAGTGCCTGGCATTAGGGGAACAAGGTAGTCGTGCGTAAATTTCATTCGCCCAAAAACATACAGACGCGGTATTTCGATTGTAAGACCCATTGGGGACAGTTAGTGATGACAACTTTTGTACAGCGCTGCAGGATACATTGGCACTATATAAGCAACAGAAATAAATATGACCACTAACATAACTAGCCAGGCTTTTAGTAGGTTGGCAGCATGTACAACATTAGAAACATCTCACTATTCATTGCCCTGGAGATAAATGGAAGGAAGCATCATTTTGTTAAAGCACTTTTTCATGCACATTCTCACCCATTAAGTTTTTTATAGCTTTTTATTTATTTATATACTTTATATTTAATCTGTTGTATTTCCATGATAGGTTCGTGAAGAAGAAAGTGAAGAATTAGAGAACTTAATTGATAATTATTGTGAGCTTCCTGTTGCCGGTGGAGTGGAAAATGGCTACGGAAAAATAAATATTCTTCTTCAGACATATATTGGACGCGGAGAAATTGACAATTTTTCCCTCATCTCTGATTCTGCTTATGTTGCACAGGTAATATTAAAATGGTTAGATATTAAATATTAAACACAAGGCCCTTATTAGTATTTCAAAATATTAAAAAAAATGTGCAAATGAAATAATACAGAACAATTTTTTGTATTGTAACACTTAATATAATCAGTAAGATCAAAATTGTTAGTTAACTGGTCCATTCCTTCCCTTTAAGTCAAAGTATTGTTTTAAAGGCACTTTACATTTGTTTTTTTTTGTTTTTTTTATAGAATGCCGCAAGAATTGTAAGAGCTCTTTTTGAGATAGCCCTAAGGAAAAGATGGCCAGCCATGACTTACAAACTTCTAAACCTTTGCAAAGTCATCGACAAGCGTCTCTGGGACTGGGCCAGCCCTCTTAGGCAGTTCTCTATTCTTCAACCTACTGTGCTAACAAAGCTGGAAGATAGGAAGCTAACTATTGATAAACTGAAGGATATGAGGAAAGATGAGATTGGTAAAAAAAATATATATATATTATTTACTTACTGTGTATATTTTTAACCAATATAGTACCCTACGTAACACACTCTGAAAATCTTTAACTCTTAAGGCCCTTTTACACCGGCCAATAAGCAGCCGTTACAGCGAGCGCCTATCAACGAGACATCGTTGATCGGCGCTCGTTTGCTCCTGTCACGCGGAGCTATGGATGGGGACGAGCAGGTCGTTACTGTTATCGCTCGTCCCCGTACATTATTATCATGTCGGTAGTGCTTCTCCCTGTTTACACACCAAGATGTTCTGCCGACAACGATAATATTTCACTTTTTTAAAACGATACGACCAGCAGATGAAAGAGCGTTTGCTCGCTCATCTGCTGATCGTTCCCCTGTTTTCACTGGGCAATTATTGGCAACGAACATTCTGTGAACGCTTGTCTGCCCGATAATCGTCCAGTGTAAAACCCCCTTTACTAGCAGCAATATCTTATTTGGAAGAGGATGGTGACCTTATCAGTAAGAACACTTGACTGAATGTGCAGTATATTGCTTTTGTCCTTATTTAGGTATATCATTGCTATGTACATTCCATTTTATTATGTTTATCCTTTTAGTACTCGGTAGGAGATGACTTTTCCATTGGAACACTCTGAATTTTACGTGGCATTGATTCAACAAGGTGCTGAAAACAATGGGGGGAATTTATCAACCTTTCTACGCCAGTTTTCTGGCGTAGAAAAGTCACACAAGGCCCAAAAGTAGCAATTTACTATGAAAGATGCATTTTACACCACCCGGTCTACAACAGATTTATTATAAATCACACCAGAAAACTAGCGTAAATTATAGCGTACCCCCCCCCCCCCAGCTACTGGGCCCCATACCCTCATCTTCCCAATTAGACTACCCGCCCCTTACCCATCAGACCATAAAAAACAAAAATCTGTATGCATTATTCACCTCACCACTACTCCTTGCTTCTCCCCACCGGTCCCCTCAGGCTCCCTCAGCACATTGCAGCTCATACAAGGTACTGACGCCAGGCATTGTCAGGACGTTGTATGTGACACAGCACTCCAAACGTTGAGTGCTGTGTTGCGTTTAGGGCCCTCTTGCTGGGAAGCACAGAGTAGTGCTGAGGTAAGAATACATCGTTTTTATTTTATGTTCGATGGGGGCGGAATGAATGGCACATGACTGCGGTCGTTACACCACAATTGTGGCACACTGCCATCCAATTGTGGCACACTGCCATCCAAAAGGTGCAAAAAAATTATCAAAAGGCAATGTGTCGCATCTTACTCTAACCAATTGTTTTTTAAAACTGTCGTATCAGTCTTAATAAATCTACCCCATTCTCTTCTATGGTGACATGACCGCATCACACAGTTATTGCTTGTCAGTTGCACATTGACGCTGCAAACTTTCCATTTGACCATGTCTAAAAGGTGGACTTTTTTATTAAGATCTGATTCATGGAACTAGTTTGAGAGTACATGTTCTTTGTGACATAGCGCTACCCTACTGCAAGTAGTCAGTAGAAGATGGGTAGACTGTATCCATAAATGGCTTCCCTTTGTCAGCAACAATATTTTGCAGGCTGTGGCATGTAAATGACAAGTCACTGATATTAGTGTGCATAGTGTGTGCCCAAGAATATATAACCCACATCATTACACCAGTCTTTAACTGTCTGGTTTTGGTGAGCTTTTGCCCAGTGTAGGTGATTACCTTTTGCTGCTGTAACCATTCACTCCAAGGTTTGTGTGCTATGAATTCAGAGTTGCTGTTCTGCATATCACAGTTGTATTACATAGTTATTTTGTTATTCTCACCTTTCATCTTAAAGCATACCTCCAATTCTAAAACATCTTTTCATCAATTAATAGTGCAGGTAAATATAAGAAACTTTGTAAATATGACATATGCTTCTTGCTCCATTTATCAGGCTGTTTAGCTCTGTTCTGTTTTTAACACAGAAGTCTATGGAGATGGGAGGGGGGAAGGAGGAAGCTGCTGGAAAAAGAGACACGCAGTTTCTTCGCTCTGCTACACCTAGCACTTTTGATACAATATCTACTAAGATAATGCTCTACCACTGTTCAAAGTGAGGTAATAATTCAATTAGCAGCCTTCTCCTCCCCCCTCCCCTCTCAATAGACTTTTTTGTGTGAGGTTGGGGACAGATTCTTAGAGATAAGAGGCTGAGTGAAGAGAAGGGGGCAGCCTGATAAGTGAAGAAGGAAGCATAATTCTTTAATAAAATATATTACAAAGTAATTAATATTTACCTGTACTATTCATTTCTGAAAAGTTGTTTTATAACTGGAGGTACGCTTTAAGCTAGTTTGCTGATCTGCTATTAACAAGGTGTTTTGTGTTCTATTTTGTGTACTATTCATTTTAAACTCTTCTCATTCTGGTATAAAAAAAAAAACATCTGGTCCATTTGATCTAATAAAGTGGGTCCTGGGTGTAAATAACGCAGTACAATGTTTTTTGCATTCCAATATTCACATCCTCAGACATTCGACATGAAAGAACAATTAATGCCTTGTCGCCACTCTCCCTTCCCAAAAGAAAATATTCCACTAGAATGGACCAGCTCCTTCTATTTGATATGTTTCCTGGTACTTACGAATGTAGTTTCCGTTAAAGAGGACCTGTCACCTCTCCTGACATGTCTGTTTTAGTAAATACTTGTATTCCCCATGAAATAACAATTCTGGAGCATCTTTTCTTAGAACTCTTGAGTTGTATCTTTTCACTGTTATTCCTCTGTGAAATGTATGAATTCATTGACAAATGGGTGTCACCATTCCCCTTGTCGATAGTGTGTGCCCCCACACTCTCTGACATTGTCAGTACTGATTGGACAGAGTCAGAGTGTAGGGACACACCCTTCTGACAAGAGAATGGTAACACCCAGTTGTCAATTTATTCAAACATTTCCATGGGCAATAACAGAGGAACGGCTGATTTCTCCGTAAAGGTGCTTCAGAATAGGTCTGGGAATTTAATCGGAAAAAAACCAGAAACCGAAATTCATCGCAATTAATCAACGTCCATCTTGCGCATTTAGGCAGACAGGCGCGAGACATTGATGTCCTCGCGCCTGTCTGTGCCGAGCCACACAGACCAGAGGGATTTCCGCCACTCGTCGTTGGAACGGGGTTAAGTGAGTATGTATTTTATTAGGCACTATTGGTGCTGTGTGGTGGCACTATGGGGGCATTATAGTCTGTGGAGGGCAGCTATGAGGGCAGTTACGGGGGTATTATACTGAGTGGAGGGCAGTTATGGGGGTATTTTATTGTGTGGGGGCAGCTATGGGGGGCATTATACTGTGGGGGAAGCTATGGGAGCGTTATGCTGTGTGGAGGGCAGTTATGGGGCATTATGCTGTGAGTAAAGGGCAGCTATGGAGCATTATACTGTGTGGAGGACAGTTATGTGGGCATTATAATGTGTGGAGGGCATTTATGGGGGGCATTATACTGTGTGGAGGGCAGTTATAAGGGCATAATACTGTGTGGGGGCAGCTATGGGGGCAATATAATGTGTGGAAGCAGCTATGGGGCATTATAATCTGTGGGGAGCTCTATGGGGGCATTATACTGTGTGGGGCAGTGTCAGCTGGTATATTATATACAGTAGTATACAGGCTCAGAGAATAAATATTAATTCAATGGCGTGGCATGCAAATAAGGGGCGTGGTATGCAAAAGGGGTGTGGTCTAAAAAATTAGTTCATTAATCGTAATTGAGGTTACATGTTCAATTAAACATGATTTGATTAGGTCATAATCGCCCAGCCCTACTTCAGAATTGAATTGTTGTTTAATAGGGAAAACAAGTATTTACTAAAACAGACATGTCCGGAAAGCTGACATTATGTTTTTGTGGATTGCAGCTTACTCCTTGATTGATTGTTTATATTTTGTATGGTTTGCTCAGCTTAAAGCATACCTAACCTTCATGGTTACATTTCAGAATAAGCCATCACATGTGTGTACATGAGATATATCACTATTTTTTTGGCTATTATATGACTTTATATGCCATTTTTTAGTAGTTTTCCCCTCCGCAGGCTCTATCTCTGATTCTCAGTTGACTCTGAGCTAGTGGGCGGAGCCTAATGGTTAGCATGGCTTCTATACACTGCACATAGAAAAGCGGAGAGTCCTGCTCTCCTTTCTCTGTCTATCACATATATCAAAGCTGCAGCAGCTTGGAGGAGATTATACAGCAGTAATGAGCAGTGCAGCTGAGAATCCAGCACTGGGTTGAGATAGTAACATATACCAGGAAGCTGCAGCACATCTGTGTGTGTGTCTCTCACTCTGCTCCTGCTTCCCCCTCCCCTCTATAGACTTGTATGAGCAGTGTGTCTGTTTCTCTCACTCTGTTCCCCTCCCTTCTCCATAGACTTGAATGGGCAGCGTATCTGTTTTTTTTCCTCTCTTCCTGCTTTCTCCTCCAGTTCCCCTCTAACTCTCCATTGTCTTCTATGGGCAAGCTGTAAATAGACACACTCCCACTTCCTGTAGTCATTCTCTACTCTGTAACTAGGGACGAATTTTGCTTGACAACACCTAGTGGCAGTAACTTTACGAAGAATTTGCATTAATAAAACAACTACATTTTAACAGTAAGGAAATTACAAAGTTGATATATATCAGGTATACTATTAGATTAGCATACCATGTGTGAAAATTGAGCATACATTTAAAGAGAAACTTTTGCAAAATATTACTTCCTATTGCCATTACTGATTAGCATGTCCTGCTGTGGGGTCAAGCAGGGAGAACTGGATGATTCCCTACTACAGTTTTGCAATTCACTATATATGGGATCTTCTGGGGGAGAGAAGTGAGTCAAAGTTGTCCTATGAAAAAATAGTGATCTATGGTGCCCACCCTCCACCATTACCAACAAAGAGAAAGTATGTTTTTTCATATGAAAATTTGTTCCACTGTCTTGCACCAGAGGCAACAGGACCTTGTCTGCAGAAGTACTGGTGGCGCGTGTTAATGATGTGTAACAATCACTTCCGCCCTCTGGATTTCTTTAGGGAACATGGCCGATCGCTCCCAGAGCTGCAGCCAGGAACAAAAGAAAACATATATTTTCTTTATGTAATGGTTTTAGAAGTGGAACTAGATCAGGCCTGGCAGGATGAGTGATGTCTCCCTGTTAGTTTTTCTTTAAATATCCAATTCATATTTTTCATATATGGTGAAACTTAGATTATAAATAAAGACATAGCTTTTACATATATTAGATTTACCTCATTTGTTTTGATCAATTAGAGATGGTGTGTGAATGTAATATTATTAATGCGCATGCACTTTAAAATTCTAATTTATCTAATATTTGGTAGCTATTTTTAACTTTGATGTGTGGAAATCATTGATTGGGTTAACACTTATTATTCAGAGTTGCTAATACTAAAACCGCACTTTACTAATTCCAGTTAAGTATTACAAAACATTAGAACATGCCAGGTCAAAAAAGTCAGTCATTTATACACCACAATGCAAGGCATGCAAGTTGTAATATGCTCGTCTAAAAGCTGATTTACAAGTCTGATTGCATTAGTGTTCCTGTATATGCAAACATTTTTAACCTAATGTCCCTTTTTTTTAGGTCACATGTTGCATCATGTGAACATTGGGCTAAAGGTGAAACAGTGCGTCCATCAAATTCCATCCATTACAATGGAAGCGACTATCCAGCCAATTACCCGCACAGTTCTTAGGGTTCGATTGACTATCAATCCAGACTTTAAGTGGCATGATCAGGTATTACTGTCACTTCTAAAAGGCTAACTCTGTACCTGGGTACAGCCAATGATTATTACATTATCTTGTGTTGCTATATTCAGGTTTTGCACTCTTTAATCAGAGCACTTGACTAAAATGTTCCTTTATCTGGTTATATGTGCTTTATCCTTCTTGTAGAAAATGTTTTCCTATTTCCAATAGACAGTAGGGCTTGGTTCACATATATCATTTGTATCCGGATAGCTGTTTTATGCCGGAGAAAGACACACCTGATGTATGTTTTGTATCATTTTTGCATCCATAGCCTGACATAGACAAAAAAAGAACGCTGCATGCAGCATTTTTCTGTCCGATGCAGGGAAACGTCAAGCATCGCAACGGATGCCATAACTGCTCCAGTAGAAAAGGAAGCATCAGTTTCCTTCTGGCGTTTCTGTTCCACGCTGGAGGGAAACATAAGACATATTTGAAGGAGGCTTTACAACTGAGAATATCTTCTAATTTTAGAAAATTTATATATAATTTACAATTTTAACAACACAAATTGATATGTATTTGACTCCACTCTGTAGTAAAGCATACAGTAATGCAGCACTAGGATCCCAAAATCCAACCAAGAATTTGTATGTACAAAGATGGAGCTTATGGGTTTCCTCCGTGTATTTCGGTTTCCTCCCACACGCACATACATACTGATCGGTTAAATGACATTCTACGCAAATGACCCTAGTGTGTGTGACATTAGCTAAGTGAGAGAAATTAGATTTTGCACCTAATTCAGGACAGGGATTTTGTGAGTGAATTAAAATTGCGTACAATACAGTGAAAAATGTTGGCACTATTTAAACAATAGGAAATAAATAATATTTTCAGAACTCCATGCCACACAGGGCGCAGAATACATTGTAATTAGTTTACAGTTCGTTTCTGTGTAATGATCTTTATGTATGCTTAAAGCGATTCTGTCAAGTCCGCTATTCTACCCAATCTGAGGATAGAGGGGGAGGCACTGAGCTCAGAAATATATAGTTTTCTATGCTATGATTCATAGTAAAAGCTGGCAGGACATAGTGCACGTTCAGAAGTGGCAGATTTGCTGGGGAGTTCCGTAGCGGACAGGCCGCAGTGAAAATAAACAGCAGTCTTTTTCTTCTTTGGTTTCTATATCATTTTAGTTAACTTAGTTCAGACATTACAGAAAACAACAGTGCGGAAAATAGCTTGCAGCCCGAATTTACATTCCGCAGCAATCTCAGTCTGTTGCGGAGAAGCAGCGGATTTTTAGTATGGATATCAGCCTTTGCAAATCAAAGGCTGACACCTGCGGCAAGTCCACACTTGGAAATCCGCCACGTCTGGATGGACCCTCAAATATCTAAATTTTGCAGCAGATTTGTTGCACAATTGTTTTGAATCTGCGGTAAAATTCACAGCGGAGAATTTCCGCCATATCTGAATGAGCCCTTAGGGTATGTGCACACACACTAATTACGTCCGTAATTGACGGACGAATTTCGGCCGCAAGTACCGGACCGAACACAGTGCAGGGAGCCGGGCTCCTAGCATCGTAGTTATGTACGACGCTAGGAGTCCCTGCCTCTCCGTGGAACTACTGTCCCGTACTGAAAATATGCTTACAGTACGGGACAGTTGTCCTGCAGCGAGGCAGGGACTCCTAATATCGTACATAAGTATGATGCTAGGAGCCCGGCTCCCTGCACTGTGTTCGGTCCGGTACTTGCGGCCGAAATACGTCCGTCAATTACGGACGTAATTAGTGTGTGTGCACATACCCTTATAGAAAAAGATCTGCATCCTGCTTCCTCGCCCAAACAGGGTGATTGACAGATCTTCCTATGTACAAACTCGTACAGGTAATGCGGTCAATCACTTTTTGTGGACAGTGGAAACAGGACTCGCAGGCTCATCCAAGTCATTCCCTCTCGCTCAAAGGATTTTAAATCTTGCTCTCGCTGCTGACCCTGAAAGGTCTTGAATAATCATTAACGTTGGATGAAAATTGAGAGGTTTTTATTTTGTACTATAGTACAAATATGAGAAGTAGGGCCATGTATCAATCTTCCTACGACAAATAAAATAACTTAAATGGGGAAAATATAGTATGTGAAATATCTGCCATATTTATCTAGGTTTTTCCCTATTTTCCCCCCAAATGCCTAAATTCTTTTACATTTTATTTAAGAAGAAAAATTATATTCTCAAGAAATGTGTAAAAGAACTAACATATTGTAATATAAATAGATATTAGTTGATATGTAATATTTAAACATAAGTAAATCTTTTTTTAGAAGAATATTTTCATCTTTTATTTTCATTTATCGATTCTGTATTTCAGTTTTTCATTGGTAGAATGGAAAGCTAAAGCTTAATTCACATCTGGATTCCGATTTTTTGGGGCAGAATCAATAGCGTAGTCAACTATGCTATTGATTCCGCTAAAAAAAGCGGAAACCTTACGGAACGGAGACTTACAGAAACCATTAGCAACGGAAGCCTTACCATTGAAATGAATGGTAATGCAAACAGAAAGCTATGGTTTCCGTTTGGTTTCTGTTCTTGGGTTCCCCTGAAGGAAAGGTCTGACGGAAGCCTCGCGGCAAAAAATATATATATTATTTAAAAAAATGTTTTGTGTGTATATGTGTATATACACACTACCGTTCAAAAGTTTGGAGTCACCCAGACAATTTTGTGTTTTCCATGAAAACTCACACTTCTATTTATCAAATGAGTTGCAAAATGACTAGAAAATATAGTCAAGACATTGAGAAGGTTAGAAATAATGATTTTTATTTGAAATAATAATTTTCTCCTTCAAACTTTGCTTTCGTCAAAGAATGCTCCATTTGCAGCAATTACAGCATTGCAGACCTTTGGCATTCTAGCTGTTAATTTGCTGAGGTAATCGGGAGAAATTTCACCCGATGCTTCCAGAAGGCCCTCCCACAAGTTGGATTGGCTTGATGGGCACTTCTTGCGTACCATACGGTCAAGCTGCTCCCACAACAGCTCTATGGGGTTGAGATCTGGTGACTGCGCTGGCCACTCCATTACAGATAGAATATCAGCTGCCTGCTTCTTCCCTAAATAGTTCTTGCATAATTTGGAGGTGTGCTTTGGGTCATTGTCCTGTTGTAGGATGAAATTGGCTCCAATCAAGCGCTGTCCACAGGGTATGGCATGGCGTTGCAAAATGGAGTGATAGCCTTCCTTATTCAAAATCCCTTTTACCTTGTACAAATCTCCCACTTTACCAGCACCAAAGCAACCCCAGACCATCACATTACCCCCACCATGCTTGACAGATGGCGTCAGGCACTCTTCCAGCATCTTTTCAGTTGTTCTGCGTCTCACAAATGTTCTTCTGTGTGATCCAAACACCTCAAACTTCGATTCGTCTGTCCATAACACTTTTTCCCAATCTTGCACTGTCCAATGTCTGTGTGCTTTTGCCCATATTAATCTTTTCCTGTTATTAGCCAGTCTCAGATATGGCTTTTTCTTTGCCACTTTGCCACTCTGCCCTGAAGGCCAGCATCCCGGAGTCGCCTCTTCACTGTAGATGTTGACACTGGCGTTTTGCGGGTACTATTTAATGAAGCTGCCAGTTGAGGACCTGTGAGGCGTCTATTTCTCAAACTAGAGACTCTAATGTACTTGTCGTGTTGCTCAGTTGTGCAGCGGGGCCTCCCACTTCTCTTTCTACTCTGGTTAGAGCCTGTTTATGCTGTCCTCTGAAGGGAGTAGTACACACCGTTGTAGGAAATCTTCAGTTTCTTGGCAATTTTTCGCATGGAATAGCCTTCATTTCTAAGAACAAGAATAGACTGTCGAGTTTCACATGAAAGCTCTCTTTTTCTAGCCATCAGGAGAGTTTAATCGAACTCACAAATGTAATGCTCCAGATTCTCAACTAGCTCAAAGGAAGGTCAGTTTTATAGCTCCTCTAAACAGCAAAACTGTTTACAGCGGTGCTAACATAATTGCACAAGGGTTTTCAAGTGTTTTCTAATCATCCATTAGGCTGGGTTCACACGACCTATGCCTCGTTTTACGTCTGAAAATAGGGCTACAATACGTCGGCAAACATCTGCCCATTCATTTGAATGGGTTTGCCAACGTACTGTGCAGACGACCTGTAATTTACGCGTCGTCGTTTGACAGCTGTCAAACGACGACGTGTAAATTGACTGCCTCGGCAAAGAAGTGCAGGGCACTTCTTTGCAACGTAATTTGAGCCATTCTTCATTGAACTCAATGAAGAGCAGCTCAAGATATACGAGCGTCACAGACGCCTCATATATTACGAGGAGGAGCATTTACGGCTGAAACGACGCAGCTGTTTTCTTCTGAAAACAGTCTGTCTTTTCACACGTAAATGACAGCTAGCGTGTGCACATACCCTGAGCTTTCTAACACAGTTAGCAAACACAATGTACCATTAGAACACTGGAGTGATGGTTGCTGGAAATGGGCCTCTATACACCTATGTAGATATTGCATTAAAAACCAGACGTTTGCAGCTAGAATAGTCATTTAGCACATTAACAATGTATAGAGTGTATTTCTGATTAATTTAATGTTATCTTCATTGAAAAAAACTGTGCTTTTCTTGCAAAAATAAGGAAATTTCTAAGTGACCCAAAACTTTTGAACGGTAGTGTATATATATAAAAAGATGAAAGCAGCACCGCCCCAGCGGTGGGTCCAACTCCTCCTAGGCTCAGGCTAAGAGCCTATGTTTTGTGGATGTGTGTGGATGTATGTATGTATATATACATATATATATATATATATATAAACACATTTTACATGTAATATGTACACACACATATATATATATATATATATATATATATATATATATATATATACTATAATATAAAAAAATAATATTATTGTCATTTTTTTCCCCCTTTATAGCACTGATGGTACCTAGTGGAATATAGATAAAGAAATATCTTTGTTAACAATTACTCGGACTTGAAGGCTCAGACTTTTACTAGTCTTAAATGAGTAGTCGTGATGCTTATAACCGTTTCATAGCTTTAAATTCATTATGAAATTCGGCTACACAGATGTTAAATTCATTATTGGAAGATGATAGAAAAATAACAAGGCTGAAAAAGGAAACAAAGGGAAGATAATGTCTGCCCAAGTGATGAGGAGGTTCCCGTTTTGTCATGTTCAGCAGTAGTACAAAGCTCATTAATGCCTGCTGTTGGATTTAACCTTTAGGTCAGCTCACTGACTTTCCAATCTTTTGTAAAACATAGACTGAACACGATGAGAGGCACTCGGTCACCCAGTATGTGGTGACCCAAACAGTTCACAAGGTCAACACCCTGTAGCTCTTTATCTCCAATGCAGCCTTTATGTATTATGTCTTCATTATCCTGTCTGCCTGGTTTTTACATCTCTACGACCATTCAGACAAATTCGCTTTTCTTTGAAAGTTAATTTTAAAAAGTTACCGTGATAAGCTATCGGTTAAGTCCCAAAGCTAGTGCTGAATTTATTTGAATCTATTTTCCATATTCCATTTGGAGATTTATGCCGGCATGGTACATTAGTTACCTTGGTGTCACTGTTGAGTGACAAATACTATAAATGTTGATTTAAGTTTTATGAAGTAATCTTCATTTATCTGATAATACAAGTGCATCACTCAGGCCACACAAGAAATGAGGGAAATGAATTGTTGTTGGATAACATCAAGCTTACAATTAATCTAATATTTTTCTCGACTGAACCTGCTTGTACATTTATTTATCCCATCTAGTTTTAGGGAAACAAGATAATCATTGTGTTTCTAAGTAACATTAGATATTTCATTTAAGCTAGATGTGGCAGTTTTCCATGCTAGATCTGAGATGTCAAAGTCTACAGATGTTAAGTGGTAAATATTATACACCATAATTTGACGAATGTATGATGCATCTCGCCATGTTAGTGCATTTTCAGGAATAATAATCCAATCTACAGCAAATTGTTGGGAGAAGAGTATGCTTTTATTACATGTTCTATGAAATCTAACATTACTCCGGAAATACTGGGTTTAGTAATTAGAATTCTGTTCAAATAGTATACTGAAAAAAGCAATCGATAAAAAATTTATTTAAAAGAGAAATTATCTCATTCGTAGTTAGGCTACAGCGCTCCTTTAATTCTGTGGTCTTCCGTTCCCAACTAGGGTACCACAAACATAGCGCTTGTATGTTGTCTCTTAGGGTTCTTCTGGGCACACCAGTTTCTTTAACACCTTAATGACCGTCAATACGTTTGTTTTTTTTACGGCAGACATTAAGGGGGTTTAATCTACAGCGCCGCGTGTCCCGTGCTACCCTTGAGCTGTTTAATGAATGGGTTTCATGGTGATGTGATGGGGACTGGGAAAGCCCTGTGCAGTCAGCCATTGGGACCAAGAAAGGAACCCAGGGCTTCCTATACGCTCAGAAATCTCGTGAAGCACAGTTTTGAAAAAAACATTGTTAGTGAGACGGGGGCTTCGAACGAGCCCATGGTGTGGGGGAAAAAAGTAAATGGTTGCAATGTGAACAGTCAATTTTGGTGAGCTTTTTTTCTTAACCTTTAAATAGTATATTTTGTCCTTTAGGTGCATGGAACTGTTGGAGAACCGTGGTGGATTTGGGTGGAAGATCCCACTAATGACCACATTTATCACTCAGAATACTTTCTACTTCAAAAGAAACAGGTATAATGCTAAACTTTTCCATATAACATAGCGACTTGTTGACTTCGACTTCTCACTTGAAATAAAATATTTCTGGAATGTAGGTTTTTATTGCCTTTCATGTGTTGCAATAATAACATCTTACTTGTATTTAATATCTATGCAAAATATCATTTTCAAGATCAATCTCCTTTTAACAGGTTGTCCTGAATGAACAACAATCTCTAGTATTCACAATACCCATCTTTGAACCCCTACCTTCCCAATACTATATCAGAGCCGTTTCTGATCGATGGCTGGGAGCTGAAGCTGTCTGCATAATAAATTTCCAACATCTCATTTTGCCAGAAAGGCATCCTCCACACACAGGTAGGAAATGATTGGACTTATTTGTTTATGCGTGCATTTTAAAGAACATTCTGATTATTTGCTTTAGATTATTTGTCTGACTATATAAACGTTTTGATCGGACCTCTTGTTCTTTATGAGCCCTAGTTGGCTTTCAAATCACGTACAATTTAAGCATTGTCTTTGGTTCTTTTAGGACTGCATGTAAATGATTGTAGATGTGTCCACTGGCACCTGGAAGAGCTTGAATTATTCATGAGCTTCTTATGCAATCCCACCGCCAGCCTGTTGATTGACATGCCAGTTTCTTCCCAACTCCTGGATGTGCTATATAAAATATTGCGTCAATCAACAGGCTTCAGGTTCAGTTGCATGGCAAACTCATAAATATGACAGGATCTTCCTGGTCCCAGTACACACATCTCGGATTATTTACATATAGCGCTGGAAAACTTTATAATGTAAATGCAGGGGTATTGTGCATCAATATATGGTATCGACATATGGACTGACATGTACATGGCAGTGGGAGCGGTTTTGGGGTCAGGACATGACAGGGGTTTTGTGGTGACAGATTCGCTCTAAAATCATTCTTGACAGACTATTTTAAGTCTATCAAAAATAGTTTTACCCATGGGGATATACTAGAAGGCATTTATGAAAGCTAGTGTAAAGAAAAAAAAAACTGTGATGCTATAGCTTCATATAAAATGCCTTTTTTAACCCCTTTCTGCAGATGGACGTAACTGTACATTCAAACTGTGCGAGTATGCAGCCGACATCCCGCTGCAATGGGCCGGGATACAAAAGAAATATATAAGCAATCAGCAGATCGCATTGTAAAGTCCCCAAGTGGCACTAAAAAAAGAATTAAATAAAGTTTATTAATCCCTTCCCGCATTTTCATGTACATGGCCGTTATGGGATTGATCTCACCTTCCCGCATTGTGACCTTCATGTACATGATGGTGATCGTGCGGGCACAGAAGCTGTGCCTGCATGATCACCGCGGAGCCCTGCTGTGATTGACAGAAACCTCCAACCACGGCCGTCTAACCCCTTAAATGCCGCGGTCAATAGCGACCGTGGCATTTAAACGTTTTGACACCCATTGGCGAACTACAAACGCGATCACCAGCCGCCAACGGATTACCATGTCAACTGGGGGCCTAACAAAGGCCCCCAGGCCTTCCATGGCTATATGCCTATTAGGCTGTGCGAGAGGGATTAAAACAAAATAAAACCGTTAAATAAAGTTTATTTAAAAATAATAAACCGTACCGAACAGTAAAAATAAAACCCAAAAAGGGGTTTTATTTATTAGACGTGTAAAAAAAATAAAAAATTAACCACATTAATTTGACCACATATGAAAATATGCAAAAAACAGCGGCAAAATTTATTTTTGTATTCCACAAAAAACGCTTAGAAACGAGTGCGGCTGCTTTTTTCTGCCTCTCATTGATTTCAATCGAAGGTCAGAGGCGGAAACCACTCAAAGGAAGAGCATACGTTTTTTTTCCTGCGAGTGGCCAAAAGCCGCACAGGAAAACAAACGCCTCTACCTCCCATTGAAATAAATGGGGGGCTGATTTCGGCCATTTTTGGCCCTGATTCTGACGCGGTTTCCGCATCAAAATCAGCACCAACAACTGTGTGAACTGACCCTTAGATTTGCTGAGCAGCGCTACATGGACGTAGCCACTTCTGTGCATGCTGAAAGAAGCGTTGGAGATGTGTCTAATGCACATGCCCACCCTGTATTGTGCAAGCGCAATATTGTATGCGCTGACGTGCCAGAACTCAGTTGCACATGCTCGTCCTGTAGAAATCGAACTACTACAGGACGTATCTAATGGCAACTACTTACAAACTGTGGCAAGACTTGGGGAATAATTTTATGAAGAATGCTGCAATATAGAAAATGGAGGTGATTTATAGTATTTATTATTAGGTATTATTGATTAACATTTGAACTTAAAATTGGGAATACCCCTTTTAAGGGGTTAACATTCTAGCTTGATCTTACTTACCTGAACTTTGTTGCTACTCGTTTGTTTCCTTTATTTTTATGACTATTACGCATTTGTTACACTTTATTAAAAGGAAAATGATCTCTTATGACTGCTGATTCTATTTCAGAATTGCTGGATTTGCAGCCTTTGCCAGTCGCAGCCTTAGGATATAGAGAATATGAAGCCCTTTTCAAGTTTACACATTTCAACCCAATTCAGACTCAGATCTTTCATACTCTCTATCACACGGACACAAACGTTCTCCTCGGGGCTCCAACCGGCTCTGGAAAAACGGTAGCTGCAGAGTTGGCCATCTTCAGAGTCTTCAACAAGTATCCAACATCCAAGGTCAGAGAGAACTTGAGTTTGTTCATATATAGAATGATACGCTCTGTTTTATTTTACTTACGAGGTTAAAAAGTATCAAGGTTTAATGAATCCTAGTGGATTTTATGGTATATGATATTGTAGGTGTGTATTCCTAGGACATCTAATCTATTCTCTGGAGTACCCGTACATCCTAATGCTGAACACAACATATCAAGCAGTCTAAGCATTTTCCATTTATCTTGCATTTCTAGGCAGTCTATATAGCACCACTGAAGGCTCTAGTCCGCGAAAGAATGGAGGACTGGAAAGTAAAGATTGAAGAAAAACTTGGCAAAAAGTAAGCTTCTGTTTATTCATTTTGATTTTTATCAAGAGTAATTGAAGTATTAAATCCTTTAAAGAAGTACTCCAGCAAAAATGTTTTTTGGGCCCCCCCATTTCTAAGGGAGGTGGCATTAACGATACTGTGGTTCGAATACTCACCTATGGCTTTATCTTATAGTTTCGTCCTCTGTTCCAGTCTGTTCAGTCATATGACCCCCCGCTCTGACTAACTGTTGTGTGGACAGGAAGTCAGTCTCCCTATTTATTCCTATGGGAATCACATTGGGGCTCTCATAGGAATGGATTCAACAAAATGGAGGCTGAAACTACAAGATAAAGCCATACTGTAGGTGCGTTTTCTAGCCACAGTATCAATAATGCCACGTCACTTACAAACAGGAGGGGCCCAAAACATTTTTGCTGGGAGTGCTTCTTTAATGTATTCTCTGCTTTTATACTGTATACACAAGTGCATGATAAAACTGCAGGGCAGATTTATCAATGTATGAGCACTATATTAATAAGGCTCCCGCTCCACTTTTTCTACCACATGTACAGATTTTTTTATTGTAGACATAAGAGTAGATGTAGACCCAAAACAAGTGAACATCTTGTCTGATTTGTATTTAACATACAGTGGTTCGAACGGTCTTTCATGGGCCATTGTAACTTGAAACCACATTCAACATACAATGCCACCGATTGGCAGTCTGGTAGCGCCCCTCCCCAGTACAGTACTACATGCCCTATACTGTTCTTTACCTGCGCCAGGATGAGTTGCTCCTTTTGACACCGGATGAAGGCGACTCCATGTTATATTTCTGGTACACTGTGTACTGTACAGGTGCCTGTCCTCAGTGTAGAAAGTGATTTACACCTTCCAGCAGCTACAGTATTTCTGACTTTTAGATGTGAGAGCTTGCTTTATCTGTCTTATCTGCTAAATTATCTTTTTTTTTTCTTATCTGTGGTTGACATTTTGGGGGCTTTGGAATCAATTACTTTTTTTCCATAGCCTTATGGTCTCATTTACAATTTTTTCAACTCACAATCGTCGCCCCGGAACTAATTAATATTGTAACTTGAGGGACCACCGTATATTCTGTGTCATGGATTCATTATTATATGTAAAATGCGTCAGCGTCACAGAGAATGGTACCTGGCCGTGCGGGTGGGTTGGGGGAGGGGTTTGAATGTTTTCTCTATTTTGCAGGTCTTTTTATCTGTTATTTATTTATTTTTACCTAGGGTTGGAGGAAGCTAGGATAACATGATATGTGTAATGCCAACATTTCTCTGTCTGCATATTGCCAGCAGTGATATATTGCATGCTAGCCATTAGATCACTATTGGCAGTGATCTGCATACAGAAGAATGCAGGGAGGACACAGATCATGTCCTCCCAGTATGTTCCTTTTCCCCATGTGAGAGTTAGAGGCCCGTGATGTCATTGGAACATTACAGGTTTCCATGGCAAGGGTCTGAATGAAGCTTGCTGCATTCAAGTCCATCTGCTAAACACATCGCTGACTTTAGTATTTTTTGTGACCGGGAGCTGATCGTTTCAGCTCCCTGTTACTTCAGGAGGATCAGGCTTATGCAGTGCGATCTGCCATTAAAAAGAACCATGTATATTTACATTCTAACTGCATGGGTCATCAACAGCTGGACTGAATTTGTGGTCATCTAGAAGTTAATTTTAAAAATAAAAGGAGCTGAACAGATTGATATTGTTTTTTAGGAAAAGATTCAGTATTTTATTAATTTAAATCTCCAGTGGACCATCGCTCTCAGGGCCAGTTCACACGTTGCGTAAATACTGCGGATTTTCCGCAACAGGATTCGTTGCGGAAAAATCCACAGCAAATACAGTAGCAGCAAAGTGGATGAGATTGAAGAAATGTCATCCACACACTGCGGAAATACCGCTCAGAAATTGACGTGTGATGTGGAAATTCATTCCGCAGCATGTCAATTGTCTTTTCGTAAACGCTGCTTATATGTTGCAGGATTTTCCCATTGAATTCAATGGGGATGTAAATCCCACATCAAATAGCAGTTGTTCCGTTTTTCGCGGAAGATTCGCAGCGTTCCGCCGCAAAAAACGAAACTCAGAAAAAATAAACTTACCTAGGAATCTGTGTTTCATTCTCCTGGGATGACGCTTCATCTCATGTGACCGCCGCTGCAGCCAATCACAGACTGCAATGGTCACCTGGGATGAGACGTCAACCCAGGAGGCCAGTCTGCTAGCTTGCCGGGTAAGTGCTGCAGTTTTTCGCAGTGGACATTCCGGGCGAAAAACTGCACCACAGTTTGGTGTTCTTTTTTGCCCCGAATTCTCTGCGGTGCACAGGTCGGATGCGCTGCGTGCTATTATGCAGTGTATCCGCCATGTGTGAACGCAGCCTCAATGATTGAATGTGTTCCCTGTGTGAGTAGACATACAGAGATAGCTGTCAATCACTGAGTAGGGCCGCCCACTTTACTCCTAAGTCCAGAGAAAACAGAGATTTCATAGAATAAATTACTGAATTTTTTTCGACAAAACTCTATATCATTCTGCTCATCTCCTCCTGCTCTGTAACATTCTGTCCCCAAACAGACTGCATTTTCAACATGTCACGTTCCCTTTAAGCAGAGTGAGACTAGTCATATGGTTCTCACATATTCTATAGGAAGCATTAGTATTCATCCATCTCTACACATGGCTGTTCTTCCTTTAGTTTGGTGTATATATAATAATTACTAGTGCTTCTCTAATAGACGCTCTGGAATACAAATTAATATCATGTAGAACAGGAATGTATACTGTGGCTATGCACAGAGCTATGGCATAAGTGTTTCGTTCCTCTGGTAAACCATTATTATTGCATCCCAGTATATAACTAATTCACAATTTTGTAGAAAGACCAGTATGCCCAATTTCCTATGTGGTTCAGATAAGTATCAATGTGTGTCACACGATATAGTATTCAATATCTGCCTTTGCGTCTAAAATTTATTGACCTAAAAGAGTGGAAAGTACTGTGTCCAAACTGACATAATAGAACCTATAAGCACAGACATACACACATACAAGTTGACCTATTTGGTGCAAGTAGAGAATAGCTTCTGTCTTGTTGGCCTATCATTAAAATATTATAAAAGCCTAAAGTATATTGACACAGATATGAAATTAAACTAGATATTTAATGAACATTATTTCCTGGTTAAATAAGTGTTTTGGAATTCTCGAAGGGCAATGTTTGACAAAGTTTCTTTAATAAATACTCAACATACTCAACAATTGAGGCTTTACAGTTATTTTTAAGTCTCTACATTTGTTATTCTATTACTTCTAAGGCCCCATGCACATGACCGTTCCCGCAATCATGGGCGGCGATTGTGGGCACGGCCGACTGCCATCCGCATTTTCGGCCCGTGCTCCCATACAAAGTATGGGAGCACGGCCCGCAAAATGCAAAAGAACGGACATGTTCCAAAATTTCTACGGCACGGACACCCACCCGTAGCGCTACGGAAAGGTGTCCGCGTTCAATGAAAGTGAATGGGTCAATTTTTGCGGACCACAATTGCGGTCCGCAAAAATTGAGGTTTTTTACGGTCGTGTGCATGGGGCCTTAAAGAGTACTTGTCATGTACAGGGTGGGCCATTTATATGGATACACCAGAATAAAATGGGAATGGTTGGTGATATTAACTTCCTGTTTGTGGCACATTAGTATATGGGAGGGGGGAAACTTTTCAAGCTTGGTGTTGACCATGGCGGCCATTTTGGAGTCGGCCATTTTGTATCCAACTTTAGTTTTTTCAATGGGAAGAGGGTCATGTGACACATCAAACTTATCGAGAAGTTCACAAGAAAAACAATGGTGTGCTTGGTTTTAACGTTACTTTATTCTTTCATGAGTTATTTACAAGTTTCTGACCACTTATAAAATGTGTTCAAAGTGCTGCCCATTGTGTTGGATTGTCAATGCAACCCTCTTCTCCCACTCTTCACACACTGATAGCAACACCGCAGAAGAAATGCTAGCACAGGCTTCCAGTATCCATAGTTTCAGTTGCTGCACATCTCGTATCTTCACAGCATAGACAATTGCCTTCAGATGACCCCAAAGATAAAAGTCTAAGGGGGTCAGATCGGGAAAGCTAGGGGCCATTCAACTGGCCCACAACGACCAATCCACTTTCCAGGAAACTGTTCATCTAGGAATGCTCAGACCTGACACCCATAATGTGGTGGTGCACCATCTTGCTGGAAAAACTCAGGGAACGTGCCAGCTTTAGTGCATAAAGAGGGAAACACATCATCATGTAGCAATTTCAGATATCCCGTGGCCTTGAGGTTTTCATTGATTGTCTATGCTGTGAAGATACGAGAGGTGCAGCAACTGAAACTACGGATACTGGAAGCCTGTGCTAGCATTTCTTCTGCGGTGTTTCTTTCAGTGTGTGAAGAGGGTTGCATTGACAATCCAACACAATGGGCAGCACTTTGAACACATTTTATAAGTGGTCAGAAAGTTTTAAATAACTCATGAAACAATAAAGTAACGTTAAAACCAAGTATACCATTGTTTTTCTTGTGAAATTCTCGATAAGTTTGATGTGTCACATGACCCTCTTCCCATTGAAAAAACTAAAGTTGGATACAAAATGGCCGCCATGGTCAACACCCAGCTTGAAAAGTTTCCCCCCTCCCATATACTAATGTGCCACAAACAGGAAGTTAATATCACCAACCATTCCCATTTTATTTAGGTGTATCCATATAAATGGCCCACCCTGTACATTGGGCAGCATATTGTAGTGTTAGACACGCTGTTTTCAGTGTATTCATGAGCTGCCGCTAGCTCCGTCCACTCCTCGCTGATTGACAGATTGCATTCAATGCACAGTAATAGGGAGAGACGTGTCAATCAGCAGAGAGCAGGTGAAGAAATTGACAGCTTATGAGTTCAACAACTCCTCTCTGGTGGCACTGCCCGGAAGTTCTGAAAAAACTGTCACTTTAGCAAATAAGTGACAGACCGCTGAATGAGCTTGTCTGTCACCACATTATGGTGCCCTTAGTGAGGGCAGCCTAATGCACATGACATGTTCTCCTTAACAGTGTTTAAAGGGAATGTATCCTGTATTTAATTTTAGTTTGATTAATTAGATGTAAGTACTGTATATAGAAGATAAATAATGTTTGTTCTTTTTTTAAATGTTCTAGTTTATTTTTAATTTATGAAACCCTGACTTAAGTGCCATATTGAAGACAGACCCTTCTTACCTGTATTGTGAGTATAGACAGTGCAACAGGGTCTGTGTGCTTTATAGCAGCTGCAATGGATGGGAGTTAATTTGAAAATCTCAGACTATTACAGTCCCCAGAATGTTATGGAGTACAGCCCCCTCCCCCAGAGACCAGGGAGATACATACAGAGCCTTATCTGTGTATGTAGTGTATGGTGTTGCTATCAACATTATTCCCCAGCAGTGGTTAACTGTCCCACCTTCTAATGATATTGAAGTGACTGCACATTCTGTTCTAATCTATACTGCAAAGCTATCAAGTGAGCTTAAAAAATCAAGACGTGTCAGCCTATTGTAACTGCTGTAGTGTCCAGTGTGAAAACTAGAATATTTCAAGATTTTTTGTATGTGGATAGTCACACAAATTAATAGATAAAATATAAAAAAATATATTAAAAACATTACTTTTATCATAGAAACCTTATTTAACTAATGTCATTTTCTGGTGATCCATTCTGCCTAAGTTCAGATCAGGTTACTTTGTTCATCCTCAGCAGTGTACTAGTTTTAAAGGTAATATGACATCAGAAAAATTATTGAAATATTCCAGTTTTCACACTGGCCACTAGAGCAGTCACAGTAGGCTGATGTTTCCCGACTTCTGTAGCTTAATTGTCAGGTTTGCTGTATATACAGGCACAGGATGGGGAAATTCATCTCATTTTTCTTAGAAGGTGGGAAAGTTAATGACCGTTTTATTGTAAACCTAGCGAATGCAGCACAGCATCACTATACACACACAGATAAAGCTCTGTATTCAGCTCCCCTGTCACTCCCCTGACTCTGGGGAGGGGGCTGTACTCCATCCCTTCCTGGAGACTGCAATAATCTATGACATTTTACTGTTATTTGACTCCCATTTATTCCACTGCCATGAAGGGTCTGTCTCCAATATGGCCACCCAAAGGGAAAGTTTTAGAAATAAAAACTTAATTGCTACAACAATTAACAAAAAAGACCAAACATTATGAATTGTCTATATACTTAAATCTAATTAATAAAACTAAAATTAAACATGACACATTCCCTTTATGGGATATTCGGGGCATATTGACATACACGTACCTCACAACATTTATAACATTTAACAGAAAGGCAGTAAGAACACATAGATCAGTTCTGAGATTAATTGTAAACGGATTAAGAGGAATAATTTGTGATTCAATGACTTCAGCTTAATTAGACATCCTTCATAGTAACGTGAGAAACTGTCCTTACACACTCCAGTCTTGGAAAGTGTGTAACTATAGGGGATGTCTGACATAATGACTTTTATTCAGTATTTAATCGTTGTAAAACTAAAAATGCATATTTTCCTATTAACAGAGTTGTAGAGTTGACAGGGGATGTCACTCCTGATATGAGAGCCATTGCGGAAGCTGACCTTATTGTCACTACCCCAGAAAAGTGGGACGGTATCAGCAGGAGTTGGCAAAACAGGAGTTATGTACAAAAGGTTTCCATTTTAATCATTGATGAAATCCATTTGCTTGGTGAGTAGTGCTTTTGATGAACACTAACTTTTCAAACAACTTATGTTAATCTAATAGAATACCTGATATATGAACTTAGTTATTTTATCCTTGCAAATTCTGTGTGAAGTTACCGGCACTAGGTCACTCCCTTCCTGTAATCTGCTGTCCGCCCCTGTTGTCAAGCAAAATCGGTTCCTAGTTCCATACAAGAAGTGGGGAGAGGGTATCTCTTCACTGCTTGCCAATAGAAGTCTATAAAGAGGGGAGGAAAAGCGAGGAGGGACCAGAAAGAGGAAACACCCAAACACACTGCCCATAGAAGTTTATTGAGAGGGGAGGGGTAGCAGAGTAAGAAAAACACAAACAGATTTGCTGTCACTTTCTGGTAAGTCATATAATGGCCAGAAATTTTGTTATTCCTCATGTACACACATATGAGAGATTATTCTGAAAAGTTAGATACACTTTAAACATTACAACAGGGCATAACTATGTATTTATATTATATAATAGCATGTCTTTTTATTATTAGGGGATGAGAGAGGACCAGTACTGGAAG
Organism: Rhinoderma darwinii; assembly: GCF_050947455.1. Classification (NCBI taxonomy): domain Eukaryota; kingdom Metazoa; phylum Chordata; class Amphibia; order Anura; family Rhinodermatidae; genus Rhinoderma; species Rhinoderma darwinii. The sequence continues at coordinate 220,989,379 of NC_134690.1, read as the reverse complement.
TCATTGTGTCTCGGACAAACTTCATTTCCTCACATACAGAGAAGACCGTGCGAGTTGTTGGTTTATCAACTGCACTAGCAAATGCTAGAGACCTTGCAGATTGGCTGGGCATTGGTCAGGTTGGTAAAAATTTATTTAAAAACAAAAGCATATTGCATCATGCTCAGTAATTCCCCATTGAATGTGAAACAACAAAAATTAAGTAATTGCAATATTGTACAATATAGAAGGGAGTAAAAGTTAATGATTAACAATCCTACATATGTTTTACTATTACACCCTATTTCTCCTTTAAGCCCAACCAACTTTTACATGTACATTTTTAGGTGTGTGTTTTAGAGCAGATGCCAGCAGCACCACAAACTTTCAGGAGGGCATGGCTTTGTCCTGCAGCTTCTCTCTGGAGCTACAGGTCCAATTTTATATTCCGGCACATATAATTACATGCCATATAACTGATAAATGGAACATAGCTGCAGAACAAAACGTTTATTTTCTGAAACATCAACCTACACTTGAGAGAGTAATTGAAGTAGTAGAAAGAATCCAGTAACGTATATCTTGGATATATACACAGGCTTTTCAGGCAGATTCTGATGACATCATCTGTGCAGTTACTGGACCTGTGTGTAAGCGTCCTGCAGGGGATTGTGGGAGGAGCAACAATTACTTATTTTTAATAATACATTTTATTCAAGACTATTGATGTTGTTGTACACTTTATTTACTTACTAGGTTAACTTTAAAGAAAATGTAAAGTTGAATCATGTATATAGCACATAGTTCTATTAACAGATTGTATTTCCTTATTGCAGATGGGGTTGTTTAACTTTCGTCCATCTGTGCGACCGGTTCCTTTGGAGGTCCACATTCAGGGTTTCCCTGGGCAACACTATTGCCCTCGTATGGCCAGCATGAACAAACCTTCATTTCAAGGTAAGTGCCCAAACAATAAAATAATGGTGTCAACATTGCAATAGTGCACTCATCAGTGGCGGACATACCATTGGTGCAAGCTGTGCAGCTGCACATGGACCTAGTAGGTAAGGGGGCCCTGTGCCACCTTATAATAAGCTAATAGCTTCCAACTGTCTTTGGCTCACAATTACTGGTGGATTGTTAGAGAAACAGATGGGGTGCTCCAAGATGAGATATTAGAGAGCATGGGGCCCATATACTGCTCTTGGGCCCACTGTTGTCTGTGTTCGCCCCTGACACTCATCTAGTAAGTATGATATTCATGTGGGACGTCCTTGCAAGAAAAGTTATCTTTATCAAGAGTGGAAGCTGTACATTTGTACTATAAGCGAGCTTCAGTTTCCAGACATAGACTTATAAACACAGAAAAAAGATATTCACTTACTGAACTTTTAACACTTGCAGTCACATTGCAAAAAATATTACAAAATACTTGATATAATCACGACGCGTGAATAGACCCTACGGCCCTGTTCAGACGGCGTGTATTTGATGTGTATTTTGTGGGTTTTATCCGCCGAAATACGCGTCTAAAAACGAATCATTAAGCTTCCCATTTAAATCAATGGGAAACTGCACAGTTGGTACATATAACACGTTTTTTACGCAAGGGTGTTTAAAAGTATGTGTCGTCTAAAAGGAAGCATCAGGTCAAATCTTTGACGTGTAAAACGCGCCAAATGTTCCCATAGTAAATGGAAGTCCTAATTGTGCGCAAAAAAAGTCTTAACAGCGTGCACAAAAAGCGTAAAAAACACGTGGAAAACTTGTCAAATACATCTGTATTTTAAAAAATGCTTCACAAGAAACGCTAGCGTATTTGGCACGTTTACAAGTCGGTTTTTTTTCGTGCCGTGTGTACATTCCCGAATAAGACTTGTAGCAATGGTTAGTAGTTATACAGGTTCCAGGAAAACAAAAACTTTACCAGTCCATCTATGGCTAAAATAATTCTATTTATTAAAAAACACTTGACAAGTCGTAGAAACATGCAGTACCTACAACTGAATCCTGATCCTAGCAGTCATTCGATTCCTCACATAAGACAGAAATACTAATATTTCACAATGTGCTATCTGTGGTCATTTATAAGACTGCAGGTCGACCTAATGGGCTGTCATAACCCATGTGATGGTGCACAAAAAGTAGCAACGAACAACAAATTCAGCTCCGATTCCTCTGTAGACTCTAGGACTAGTAGAGTGAATTAGTGAATGTTGCATAAAACGACATTATTATGATTAGATAGCTATTATCATGTATTTATAGACCAGCAACATATTCCGCCACACTGCACAATGGCAATTTGTGTGCACTGGACAGTAATAAAAATGTGCCTAGAATGTGATGTGCGTTAAATGCTTTAACCACAGATGAATTGGTTCCTGTTTGGGTATTTGGGTAGTATTTATGATATCTCATTCTTAGAAATCAAATTTACATCATGGCCTGTAGTGCCGTGTAAAATGACTGTTTAGCTTTTCTAATTAGCCTTGTGACAGAGCCAAAGTATTGATGGCAATTTTAGACTGGTCCTGACTATTCCAGTTATTTATAGGCTGCAGAAACGCTATGTAAAAACCACTAATGAACAATAAATCAGGCTCTTGCTGTTTAATCGCACCTGTTCTTGGGAGAAAAAGAAGCCATTACATCTCGTGTCTCCAGATTCTTCCAGGCTGTATGTGTATATAATGATGATGTATTCCTGCCATCTCCGCGGACTCATTTGTAGCATAAACTGGCAATCTCCTATAATTCAGAAGCTGTAATCTTTGTATTAGACACTTTCTGATTAGTTACCCTGAAACGGCCTTATTATATGGCTAGTCTATTTCATTATTGACTTTCCCTTGGGCGCAACACAAGTATTTACTCTCTAAATGGTGGGATTTTTTTACCCCATGTTATTCAGTGTCTAGAGACAAGCATGCATTAGCTGTAAAAAATGGCAAATCCATTCATGTGTCTAGTTATATAAGTATCATAGGAATTTTCTGAGAGCCACCTTCATAGAACCATAAACTAGAAGGTCCTGAACAATGCCCAGTACAGATCAATATTAGGCTCTAATCACACTGTGTTTTCAATGTACATTTGGCTTATGTGCTGGGTCACATTCACCTGGTGGATTCCTAAACACAGATGTACTTTTGGCATTTGTCAGTATACCTTTATTCAACTGTATGGAATAGTGTAGTCAACGATACTATTGCACACAGAGGAATCCAGTAGTAAAAGGTATACTGCATCGTATATGTTTTTTTTAAAAGAATATGGTAGCCATTGGTCAACATATGCCACTGTATACTTATACAGTGGCATACGAAAAGCCTTAGACGCATACGTCCAACATACACTGTAAAAGTAGTGTGACTAGACCCTTAATTCTCCCTTATGTCAAGTAACCACAAGCAGTTCCAGTCTCTATTGATAGTGCGTTACTAATTCACGACGAAAACTTCAAAACTACTTTGTGGTTCAGTTATTTCCCCATTTACGTTAAAAGGCTAGATAGGGCATACTTCTCATTTAAACACTGCATCCGAAAGTCCGTGGAGCGTATGAATGGGAATTCTCCATTCATATTTATGGGTTGCGTTAATCTGGTTCTACACCATAAATGACAAGTTTGAAAGTGAAATTACTCAAATTACTCAAATTACAGTAGTTTGGTCGTAACAAATTTATTCTTTACTAGCACCATTTTTGCAGAATATTGCACATGTAAAGTACATTTACCCTCTTGATAAGTTTGTCACTAGTGTGTGAACATGCATGACTCTCACTTTCGTAAAGTGTCACTCTAGTTACACTATAAATAAACATGTCCCGTGATCCTTTTATAAAGATTTAGAGCAGTTTCCAGACAACAGACCCTTATGTTAATAACCGATCACCCGGTATCCTGCGGATGAAACCCCTACTATTTAAAGAATCCCATTTACCTTTTTTTAGTGTAGAGAGTAATCTACATTTAATTGAATAAGTGCCACAGAAGCATTTGTGTTATGGAAAACTATTAAAGCGTGCATTATTAGGCCGGGTTTCCACGGGTCGGATACGCTGCGTAAAAACGGTGTTTCATCTGCATCTTAGTCTAAAAACGCTGAAGTAAGATGTGCCTCTTTATAACTTAGGTGCATCTCTGGCCATCCGTGCAGCAAAAAAATCCTATCTACCCCATCTAGACGCTAACATAGATTTGTGCTATTATTTACGCCACCCCCTCCCACTAAGCCCTGCCCACTTATAAAAAAAACCTGGGGGCGGCGTAAGAATTAAAAAGTCACTAAATTTTTGTGCAAAAATCAAGTATTTGCACAAATTGCGAAAACTGTCGTAGAGTATTTAATAAATGACACCCATAACGTACAGAAAAATGGAACTGTCAGGATCCAGTTATTTAACAGGACAGAAAATAAAACGGTCTCTGTTCGTCTGTCCTGTTGAAAAAATAAAAACGTGTCCTGGCGTAAACTTGTGAAATGCAAACAAACGGACGCTTTTAACTTTGATGGAAGCCCCATTATAAACCTATGGATCCAAAACCGGATATGTTTGAAAAGGGAAAAAACAAAACACAAACTTATGTATGAACATAAATTCTCAAACGTGATGTGAAAGAGCCCTAAATAAGCCCCTTAGACTGTCTAAAATCTTTAGTGTATGGTAAACTATAGACTTGATGTTAAGGCAGGAAAATGTTGAAGCCAAGTATTACACAACGGTGTTGCTGTTTTATTGTTACAGCTATAAGAAGTCACTCCCCTGCAAAGCCTGTACTCATCTTTGTGTCATCCAGACGTCAAACCCGTCTCACTGCTTTCGATTTGATTGCTTTCCTAGCAACTGAAAGTGACCCCAAACAGTGGCTGAATATGGATGAGCGGGAGGTATGTATTCATGATTTCATGTTCAAATATATTGCAGTATTGCTTGAGTATTTCCACAAGTTGTCTTTTCATTGTGGGGTGAGGAGCGAACACATAGTTAAGTTATAATAAAAAAAATGCGATTGTCATTATCAATGAGCAAAAGTGGAGGTGACTATTTTTCTTACTAATATTCATATGGCAAAGCACTCCATGTAAGGGTTGGGGCTGCTAATTAACTACAGTAATATGTACAATTGGCAGAAGGCACAAACAACCCTCCACTAATCCCTGATATAACGTAACTTTTATTAAGATTATTAATAAATTCAACATAAATTGTGAGTAATTCTTTGTACTATAGTGTGTGACAGGGCCTGTAGATGTTAGTGACCGTCACCGGGCCAACACTGTGGTGCCAATAGATTTGTGGTAGGGCTAAACTAGGGAGCGGAGTCCTAAAGGGGTTTTCCACCTTCTGACAACTGATGACCTATCCACCGGATAGATCATCAGCATATCATCCGTGCGGGTCTGACACTCGGACCCCACACCGTTAAGCCACTCCGGTGGCCTGCGGGCACCGAATGGTGTGACACATAATGCTATAAAATAAAAACCTAAAAATAGAGTCAAAACCATGATTATACTGATAAAATATATAATTTTATTGGTACAAAATATTAAAAACACACACATTAAAATCAAAGATGATTACCACAGTGTGAAGCAATTGAGGCCAGACAGTTGTCAATAGTTGGATAATAAATAAACATATATATATGTTTTGAAAGTATCAGGAGTAAGGCTTGGAATAACTGCAACCATGAAGTCACATTCAGTGCTCTACATAGTGTATAAAATATATATAAACCAAGGAGACATGTAATGTGTTCTAGATAATATGCAGAGTCCCAGGTCTGAGTAATCATTTGAGGGCAAAGATGCAGTCAGCAGCAGACAAAAACAAATGGTTACATACAAAGTATATGTGGATATATAGTATAAGCAACTTACCCATAGATTTGTGCGGTCTGGCGTCACACCCGACGTACGTTTCGTCTGAGAGCCTTCGTCTGGGGGTCCCGGAAACAGTTGGCTCTGTACATAGAATAGCAGTCGTGCTGCGGAACTGCAGGTCTGCTCCTATTCACTTACACGGAGGCACGGGACCAGCTGATCTGTGTGGGGTTTGGGTGTCGGACCCCCACGGATCATGTACTGATGACCTAACCGTTGGATAGGTCATCAGTTGTCAGAAGGTGGAAAACCCCTTTAAGGACAGCTAGGTGTTCACCCTTTAACCTCTGTCCCGAGATGTGGAACACTAGAAACCACACTAGAAACCCCAGGTCGCTACCCCCAGAGTAGTCTCCATTTGCAACGGCCGATCTAGACAGGCATAAGGTTTGAACTAAGCGAATAGTAAGAGCAGGTAGCAGACGTTCACTTCTGGTTAGCAGAGTCAGAGGTCAGGGCAGGCGGGGCAACCGGACAAAGTGAAGAACAAGCAGGGTCAGTAACAGAAACAAAAAAAAAAACACAGGAGAGTACTACTAGCAAACTAGAGTATAGAATCTAATTGCTCACGCCTAGAGCAATGGGGAAGGATACCTTACGTATCTGGGAAATCTGGGTGAATTACCGCATGCTGGCCCTTTAAAAAAGAGAGTGTCAGCTCGTGTCTCACAGAGAAACTAAAATAAAGCAGTGGAGAGGAAGGCCGCAGGCAGTGTAGACCGGGGCAGAGGGGCGCCGCCGACAGGCAACCAGAAGACGCCGGGGACCGTTAAGTACATTGAGGCGGAAGCAGAATGCAGCAGCAAAAGATGACATAATGCAATGTAAAAACACTACAAACCTTGTGCTACCCTATGTATCAATCTTGAAAATAGATACTGAACTGTTGTTCTTTCTCATGCAACAGTATAACCACTTTTGTTAATTTAACGTAATTTTGACCACTGCACTCCTGGTTTGATTCACATTGTCAGAGATACACCATTTAGTTTATATCTACAGAAATATATCATAATCTGTTGCTACTGGTTAGCAATTTTGAAAGGGGCATAAACTGTGTCCAGACAATCTGCCTAAATCTTTAGGAATTTACACTGATTGTAGCTAATTTACAATGATACCATGTATCTCTCCGACAGGTTTTGCTACATCTGTAGCATCTTCAGGGGAGTGGGACACTTAGCTCCTCAGGCTGCGTTTACACTACTTATAATCCTGGACTATGACCTCATCATTATACGCTGAATCCAATTGGAACCCGGGATAGTGTAAGACTAGTTTCAAATTGCGCTTTTGTTAGGCCCCCGGCTGCCATAGAAACCATTGACGCCCCGCGATTGCATCGCGGGATGCCAGTGGGGTGGGAGAGGGAGCCCCCTCCAAAAACACTTAGATGTGGCGCTCGTTATTGAGCGCCGCATCTGAGGGGTTAAATATGATCGGAGACGACTGCTAGTGGTCTCCAATCATTGCCCTGAAGCCCGAGGCTGTTTACAACAGCCCGGATTTCAGGAGCTCCCCGCCTGACGGCCGCCGTAAAAAGGCTATACAGTGGTCGTTAAGGGGTTGAATTAACTCCTTAACGCCGAAGGACGGATATATCCGTCCTCAGCAGCTGCTAGTTCGCGCAGGAGGACGGATATATCCGTCCTGTGATCGCGCGGGTACTGACAGCGTACCCATGCGATCAGCGGCAGGAGCACGGCTGTTATACTCAGCCTGGCTCCTGCTGCAACTGCCGGAATCGAAGCACGCTCCGATTCCGGCAGTTTAACCCATTAAATGCCGCTGTCAATAGTGACAGCGGCATCTAATGTGTTTGACAGAGGGAGGGAGCTCCCTCTGTCACCCGATCGGCGCCCCCGCAAACAAATCGGGGGTCGCCGTCGGGTTTCCATGACAGCCGGGGGTCTAACAAAGACCCCCAGGTCTGTCTTCAGCATCTGCCTGTTAGGCGATGCCAGAGGCATGACCTAATAGGTTGCCTGTCAGTTTTACACTGACAGGCAATAATGCTTCGGTATACTAAGTATACCAAAGCATTATATATGCGATCAACAGATCGCATAGTGAAGTCCCCTGATGGGACTTAAAAAAAAAATGACAATCAGTTAAATAAAGTTTGTGAAAAAAAAAAAAAAAAAAATTACAGTCAAAGTCAAATAAAACTACTTTTTTGGCCCAAAAAGTGGTTTTATTTAGTAAAACTGTCAAAACAAATCACACATACACATATATGGTATCCCCGCGATCGTAACAACTTGACCAATAAAATGAACACATTAATTAAACCGCCGGATGAACGGCGTCCAAAGAAAACGCAAAAAACAACGGCAAAATTCTCTCTTTTCTCCCATTCCCCCCCAAAAAAATAAAATAAAAGTTAATCTATAAGTCCTATGTACCCCAAAATAGTACTAATGAAAACTACACATTGTCCCGCAAAAATCAAGCCCACATACGGCCACATTGACGGAAAAATAAAAACGTTACGGCTCTTGGAATGCGGCGATGCAAAAACAAGTAATTTTTTTCTAAAAGGGTTTTTATTGTGCAAACGTAGAAAAAACATATAAAACCTTTACATATTTGGTATCCCCGTAATCGTGCCGACCCATAGAATAAAGTTAACATGTTATTTACGCTGCATAGTAAACGGCGTAAATTTATAACGTGAAAATTAATGCTGGAATAGCTGCTTATTTTCAATTCTCTCCTAAAATAAAGTTAATAAAAGTTAATCAATACATTATAAGCATCTAAAAATGGTACAATTACAAAATACAACTCGTCCCGCAAAAAACAAGCCCTTATACGGCTATGTCGACGGAATAAAAAAAAAGTTACGACTCTTGGAATGCGACCGTGAAAAAACAAGAAATAATCCTTGGTCATTAACGTGCAAAATGGCCCGGTCATTAAGGGGTTAATAAAAAATAAAAAAAACGTTTCCGTTTTTTTTTATATATAATAATGTAAACAATAATAAATAAACCTAATTGGTATTGTTGCGCCTGTAATTTTCCAAACTATTAACCCCTTCGCGCTTTGGACACTTTTGACCATCCTGACACTTTATGTGGTAATAACTTCGGAATGCTTTTACCCATCAAAGCGATTCTGAGATTCTTTTCTCGTGACACATTGTACTTTGTTACTGGCAAAATGTGCTCGTTACATTCAGTATTTCATTTACAAAATTTAGCGAAAAATTGCAAAAATTAGCATTTTTAAAAATGTTAATGTACCTGCTTGTAAGACAGGCTAATTAACATCCCCCATATGTCTACTTTAGATTGGCATATTTTTTTGAACATCCTTTTATTTTTGTAGGACGTTACAAGGCTTAGAACTTTAGCAGCAATTTCTCACATTTTCAAGAAAAGTTGTGAAGTGGCTTTGAGGGCCTTTTATATTAGAAACCTCCAATAAGTCACCCCATTTTAAAAACTTCACCCCTCAAAGTATTCAAAACAGCATTTAGAAAGTTTCTTAACCCTTTAGACGTTTCACAGGAATTAAGGCAAAGTAGAGGTGAAATTTACAAATTTCATTTTTTTTTGCAGAAATTCATTTTTAATAAAAAAAATTTGTACCACAGAATTTCAACTCCAATATTTATTGCTCAGGTTCTGCAGTTTTAGTAAATATCCAACATGTGGCCGCTTATGGACTGAAGCACAGGCCTCAGAAGCAAAGGAGTACCTAGTGGTTTTTGGGCCTCATTTTTATTAGAATATTTTTGAAGGGCTCTTGCGGTGCCAAAACAGTGGAAATCCCCCAAAAGTGACCCCATTTGGGAAACTACACCCCTTAAGGAAATTATCTAGGGGTATAGTGAGCATTTTGACCCCACGGGTTTGTTGCAGAAATTGTTGGAAATAGGCCCTGAAAATTAAAATCTAAATTTTTCCAAAGACAATGTAGATTTACCAATTTTTTTCTAATTTCCACAAGGACTAACGGGGAAAAAGCACTGCAAAATTTGTAAAGCAATTTCTCCAGAGTAAAACAATACCTCACATGTGGTCATAAAAGGCTGTTTGGACACACGGCAGGGCTTAGAACGGAAAGAGCGCCATTTGGCTTTTGGAGCTCAAATTTGGCTGGAATGGTTTGCGTAGGCCATGTCGCATTTGCAAAGCCCCTGAGTGCCAAAACAGTGAAAACGCCCAAAAAGTGACTCCATTTAGGAAACTACACCCCTCGAAGAATTAATCTATGAGTGTAGTGAGCATTTTGACCCCACAGGTGTTTCATAGTTCTAATTAGAATTGGGCAGTGGAAATAAAAACAATCCTTTTTCTTCATTAAGACGTAGCTTTATTTTAAAATTTTTCATTTACTCAACAAATAAATGAAAAAAATAACCCCAACATTTGTAAGGCAATTTCTCCTGAGTATGGCAATAGCCCATATGTGGTCATAACCTGCTGTTTGGGCACACGGTAGGTCTCAGAAGTGAAGAAGCGCCATTTGGCTTTTGGAGTACAGATTTTGCTGGATTGGTTTCTGGTTACTATATCGCATTTGCAAACCCCTGGGGGACCAAAACAGTGGAAAGCCCAGAAGTGACCCCATTTTGGAAACTACACCCCTCAAGGTATTCACCTAGGTTTGTAGTGAGCATGTTAACCCCGCAGCTTTTCCTCAGGTGTTTTTCAGAAATTAGTGTGCAGAGTGAAAATGGGATTTTTTTTTCATAGATTTGCCAATATGTGGTGCCCAGCTTGTGCTACTATGAATGCTATTTATCCCTCATGGTGAACAGCGTAAAAACAAAAAGCCAGAATTGCTGTTTTTTTAGTCCTTGTAACCTCAAAATTGTATAAAAAAAAACTACAGCTCGCCCCGCAAAAAAAAAACCCTCACACAGCTCCATCAGCGGGAAAATAAAAAATATTATCTTTCTCAGAATGTGGCGACGCAAAACAAATTTTTCTTAATAAATAGTTTTTGTTTTATAAAAGTAGTAAACCCTGAAACAAACTATATAAATTTGCTATCGTTGTAATCTTACTGACCAACAAAATAAAGTTAACATGTCATTTTTACCGCAAAGCGGATTCTTTAAAAACAGTCTGAAGTGTTCACAGAGGATTTATAGACCAGCAATTTAAGAAAATATCTACAGTCAGAACGCTGCTATATCGCTTGTGGAACTACAAGGCTAACCACTACAGAGGAACACGCCGGTGGGAGCTGGAACTGTCTTTTTGCATACAGGCTGGGGGATAAGTGAACCCTCCGTGAACACTTTCAGAATGTCTCTCTAATAACTTTATAATTAATAACCTCCTAATGCAAAGACAGTAATGGGCTAGGTAATGTCCCTATGGAATAACCTCCCTTGTATAGTGCAAAGGCAACTCCATAATAGCCATATATACACACAAGAAACAGAGTATAGAGCCAGATATATATCAAAACGAATAACAAGTTTTATTAAATACATATAAGAACAACCATATTAAAAAGGTACATGATTGGAGAGACTATATAATGTAGACACAGAAAAACCAGGTTAACCAGGTATATAATATATTATAGTCCCTGTCTTGAGGGCATCTGAAAAGGGCAATGTATTATCATAAGTGACGCTAGTTATCTATGTGTAGACTATTATAGTTAGGGACATAAATATGTCCCTAAAATTAAAATTTTATATTGATCTATACTTACCTTGTGGTGTTGAGGATTTCACCTCTTTTTTTGCCTGCTCCGGTTGTTTTTGATTTTTTTAAAGAGCCGAGTTTTAGCTATATATGTTTGTTTAGATCCATGAAAGACTGTGAGGTAATAAGTACTGTTTTTAGGTGTCCAAACAGGTAGATCGTAAAACATAGGCATATATGCTTCTATCTTGTTGGGTAAACAATCTTTTTAAAAGTGTTGTCCGGTTCAACAACTCCTGGTAAAATAACTTATAAGGTAACACAGGGGATTCCCTCAATGATTCTGGAGGATCTAGTACCTAAGTAGGCAATTAGTAGATTAAGATCTGCTGTTGGATCTCTGATGAGTAGATCTATTAGTTCAATAATAAGGTCTCCATCCACAGTCCAAAAGTGTTAGGCCCCATGCACACGACAGCAAAAAACCTCGGTTTTTGCGGACCGCAATTGCGGTCCGCAAAAACGGAGCCATTCACTTTCATTGAACACTTGACACCTTTCCGTAGCACTACGGAAGGGTGTCAGTGCCGTGGAAATGTTCCGGGAATTATGGAACATGTCCGTTCTTTCGCATTTTGCGGGCCGTGCTCCCATACTTTGTATGGGAGCACGGCCCGAAAATGCGGCTGTCAGTCAGCGGCCGGCCGTGCCCGCAATCGCGAGCCGTGATTGCGAGCACCGTCGTGTGCATGGGGCCTTAGACTAATGCAATGGTGGCCTCTTTTTGTGTTTCTGTTTAGCAAACTTACTAAAATAGTATCCCCTTCTCCAATAAATTGATTCTGCTCACAGCAAATACGCTGTGTTTTTGTTTTATTTTTGAGAAAACATTTGAAGGCCTACAATTTCTGGTTGGAATATTTGTGTGTGAAAATATTGCTTTTCTCACCTTAAAGAGCCATAGAAATGTATCTAAAATGATCTTAAAATGATGAGTAACTTATATAAGTAGAGTTTGCAAACCTTCTGTATTATTACAGTAGATCTCACCAAGTTTGACTGTCCCTGATGTAGTGGATCGAGCATATCCAATTAAATCGGTGGATGGCCCATTGATTCCAGTGGGATGCAGTTTTTTGATTTAGGGGACAACGAGCTGATTTCAAGGGCTCACTGCATCTAGTTGTCAGTGGAAGGAGTTGCCCAATCTTTTAAAGGGCATCTGTCACCAGACGGAAGTCTTGTTAAGAAGCTCTAAAGCGCAGGACACTTGATTTCTTGTTCTATCGAGCTCAGCTGAATCCTTGCGACTGTTTACATCTGCCGAGCTCACGCAGTGGATATGAATGACTCAAGAGTGCTGACCATAGTTTCTACTTTGTATGCCATCTTGGTGCATGTTGTTGTCCAGGGTAACTTGTATTTGTTGAGCATCGCCTAGATGTCCAAACATCAAGGATTTTGTCTTGGAGACAGATGGCCTTTTTTGAATATGTTATCTCTGTTGTACATTGTTGTACCTTTCAGTTTTCCTCAGTAGTGGAGTGTAAAACAACATGAAATATTTGAGATGCTGTGCCTGTAGGACAAACCAATATGTACAGATGTACTAACACCACAAAAAATAAAAGAACCCGTGTGGCTTACTTGTTGGAACCGTTTTCAGGATGCCAGTGGGTGCAGCAATTGGCCTTCTTTCTGCATGGATGCCTCCTATGCTCAATAGAGAACAACTTCTTTCAGCTCAGATGTTTTATTAGACCAAACATGAAACACTTAAACCACCTTACATGTTAATAGCAAAGTGAGATCATCTACTTGTGGTTAGTTATATGTTACAGTCGTGTGTTGCTACTTGCTGTACTGGACCTTACAATAGGGATCGTTTTTACTGCTTACAGCCGGGCATGGGCAATCATTAGCATCAATGCTTTGCTATATTTCTGCTTATCTGCTCAGAAATGATGGATTTTGTATTCCATGGAGTGCTTTATTTACTTGACTGAATAGCTGTTTTCGTTTCTCTTGAATATTATGAGATTGGGCTTCTGGGCTTCATGTGAACACTGTCCTTTTGGGAAGGTATAAAAGTTATGTCCTTTTAAATACAGAAAGTATTTCAAACTGATATACATTTATATATGAATGAAAGCAGCATCTATGTATAAATGTACTAGAAATGTCAGTACCTTTTTCTACTATTCAGACTTTAAACTTCTGGTAATATATGGGTATGTTTCCTGCTTAGGGTAGGGGCAACTTGTTATTCCTCACTTTTCTAGTCTCCCCTGACCTTTCTGCTAACTGCAAAGAAGATAGATGTGCCCTTATCTTCAAGAGCATACTGCAGATGGATATGGACCAATTCTTCCAATATTTTCAGGGGGACATCATTAATGGGGGTCCACCCTCTATGATACTGTACATAGAGCCATTCTGTAAGAGCGACTCATGCTCTGCCAGACTCAGTCCGTCCATGCATAACATGGTTGGCTATTCATTTAAATGTCCACCATTTAACTCTACTTATACCTGTATGGGCTGCTGCAGGGGAATTGAGTAGCCAGATTCAGGTTCCAACGGTGATCACGACTGATCGCCAGGGTTAAGACAAGATGGACCTGATGAGACAACCCCTTTTAAAATGAAATTTGAGTGTTTCTGGAAAAGTTCTTAATTGATAAAGAAAATAAAAATACACCTTTATGTTTTATAACAGTTTTTCATAATTGTTTTTTATGCAGTGCTGTTAACAATAAGTCACCGGTTGCCAATAATGTCACATATCCAAGTGCTGATCTATCAGAGCAGCTTGCTTAATATATTAATTCTGTTTTATTGCCAGTGTTTGCATTTTGCAGTTAGCATGGAACGCCAACATGCCAGAGCTCTCATGAGAGCTGGGATTTTATGACAGAAAAGTGCCTCATAAAAAGTGAACACTTAATTATGAGAGAGAAGTTTTTACTTCATTTAACATCTGTAGCAGATGTGATGTTAGTAAATCTCCATGTTAAAGACTTGTGTTTCTTGGCACATCTCCCTTTCACTGGGCATTGCAGGCAATCAAGGGGCATTACGCCGTAGCATATGGTAAGAATCTGATGTGCCCTGAAATTAGAACACTAATAATTAGTGTTCTGAGAAAATAAAGAGAAAAACCAACAGCAGCAACCGTAGATCCGCTCCAAAAAAGCCTGTGCACTTAGCATCTTGAAACAATATATCACACTCAAGGGGACAGAACTGGGTTGCACAATCTGTTAGCTCATTCTTGTCCAATCTGGTCTTGTCTTTTCTTTTGGAGCCGGCATTGTCATCACTGTGCTGAATTATACCCTGCCTCGACACAGGGTAATGTATCTGCTCAGATGGAATCCCACCCTTTACAAAGGCTTTTTTTCGGCACCAATAAATTTTCACACATTGAAAAGCAGGTATCCGAACCATACGCATGTAGTTCAACGTCTTACACATGCTCCAAGGAGGGGGATTACTACTAACCTGCTTTGAAGATGATTAGATTTGTCATGAAGGAAATGTTAGTTCTGAGTGTAAGAATCAGCCTCCTTATTGTCCTCTTGAATAGCAAGATATGTTTTAACAGTAAAAATCACGCCGCACTTCTCAATGTTATATAATTCGCAAAACATATTCTTTTTTGGGGGTAAAAATTATTTCTATGATATTACAATGTTTGAAGCACTGCTGCATATCATTCAGAACAATACTAATACATAGAAGCTATTAGTCTGAATAAGAATCTGATTGTCAGTTCCTTTCTGCTTTTAAAATCTACTTTAGGTCTCGTACTTATTTTCATTTCGAAGCATTTTTTTCTTAAGCAAAAACCGGGAAAAGATCCATAAAACAAGGGAATACGAATGCATCTTTTAGTTATGCCCCAAAAACAGGAGACGTGTAAATACTTCTCCCTTTAGAATTTTACTTTTGGCTAAAAACATATATGCAATAATTGCACCAAAATGAAACTTTAACACAACTAGAAGTCTTTTTTCACTCAAAATCTGAAAATTTCAGAATGACCGAAATTGCCAATCGTGTCACACTCAGTAACAACCTGAAAACCGGTCCTGGTCACCTGGTCATCTCCAGCTGACACTTGCACAGCTTTATGAAAAACAGAAGAGTACCTACAAATGTGTCCAACCTTACCTTTTCTTGATTTTGTTTAAGAACTCCAATTTCTCATAAACCAATTCAATACAATATTGCACTTGCTAGCAAAATCATTGACAGGTTGCAATTCACATCACAACCACTAGGTGGCGACACATATGGCATGGACATCTCATGACAGAGTATCGCAAAATCATGTTGTTGTTTTTTTTTCAAAGCTGGTCATCTTGTACCTTACTTAATATATATATATATATATATAACATATCTTGAATATGTTGAGATATGAGAAAAGGTAAGGAAGGACACATCTGTATTTGTCTCTGAGTGCTCACCAGATGATGCCATTATAGCTCATAAGTTGTTTTTCCTTTTCATTATGTTGCCCAACTCTGTGCCGCAGTGTGGTTTTATAAAATCAATTACCAGCCCTCAAGCACCACACAAAAATGGTGTTTGAAAATGTATTTATATAAAAATGTAGATAAACGCATACAGGCAAAATATATTGTATCACATCTATACCACAATATGTATCAATAAAAACAATTACTCAGAGGACTAACTCTCAGAGGTCTAATTTGCTGAAAATATCTGACACATCATTTTAAGCAAAACACCATTGATTTGAATGGTCTTTTTCTTAGAATGGAAAAAGAGAGAGAAAGCGCTTCATAGGGCAATATTTTTTTTTCAATATGTAGATAGACAGAGGGGTATGGTGATCGTTGATGTGCTCCCCTTGCTGAGTTGTGCTTGAGGGCATAACTCCAGTAATTGTAGCTCTGTGTAATGTGTCACCGAAAATGTAGGCTGCTGCCAACTTCCCCTCGACAGGGAGTTTGTTATGGTCCGGTAATTGAATGTGGAATGCAGGTAGATAATGGTGGGGATTTTCGTTGGCGATGCTCGTGGAAAACAATAACTAAGCCGTTACTTTTATAAGATCATTTATTTGGTGCAGTACATAAAAACCATTAGCTATGCGTTTCAGCGTTGGACCCACCCCTTCCTCAGGCTTCCACACTAAATATGGGGGGTGTAACAAAAGGTGGGATTACATACACAGGTACATCTACGAAAAACCACCCAAATGCAAATTGAAGTTCAGGTTAGAGTTCAAACAGGGCGTTAACACTATCCTCAGTGAAGATTTAAATATCGGATTGTCATGTGACCGCTCGATCGTAATATCCTTCATAGTGTGTGTGAGTGATAATGATAAATAGTGTAAGTGTTCACAGGTAATAACAGTAGTGATAATATATATTTAATAGGCAAGTATTTAAAGAAAATGATTAATAGATGCATTGGTTTATCTTTTTGGAGATTTGCATATATTAACCAGTCTATATGGCGTAGATATTGTGGAATAAATGGTGAAATGGTACCTATGTTTGCGCTTTAATAAAGCTATTTAAAATTAATAAAGTGATTAACAATAATATTCATTTTAATAATAGAAAAACAGGTTTTTCTTCTAATATTAAAAAGGGTGTTTTCACTTTTGGAACAGTTCGTATTTGATCCGCACAAGATGCTGAAACATAATTGTATCAGAACATTGGTTTTTTTGTGTCGGCATTTTGTACAGTTTGTTATTTTTAGGTTTTATACAAATATCTTTGTTCTTCTTGGCATGTTATCATGTTAGGACGGGAGCCTGAGGAGGATGCACATAAGGCTCTCATAAATGCCTGGTGACAGGAGTTGATATAAATACATAAATAAATAGGAGTTGAGAGAAATACATATTTAAACAGAATTGCACAAAATACATAGAAAAATAGATGTCCTCCATGGGCACTACCAATAAAGGGGGGGACATGTATATAGGCTTGTGTATATATTTCCTATTTTTTTTTAAATACTTACCTATTAAATATTTATTATCACTACTGTTATTACCTGTGAACACTTACACTATTTATCATTATCACTCACACACACTATGAAGGATATTACGATCGAGCGATCACATGACAATCCGATATTTAAATCTTCACTGAGGATAGTGTTAACGCCCTCTTTGCTAACCTGAACTTTAATTTGCATTTGGGTGGTTTTTCGTAGATGTACATGTGTATATAATCCCACCTTTTGTTACATCCACCATATTTGATGTGCAAGCTTGAGGAAGGGCTTAGTCCAACCTCGAAAAGCGTGTCTAATAGTTTATATGTACTGCACCAAATAAATTATCTTTCAAAAGCATCTGTTTTGTTATTGGTATCCACGAGCATCGCCAACGAAAATCCCCACCATTATCTACCTGCATGCTACATTTTACTTAGAATGGGAAGTCCTGTGATGGAATTCTCAGTGCTGCAGAATACAGTTTACTGCTGCATAATTGTGGTCTTATATGTGTCAATGATGTGCCGGAAGATAACTTTTGGTAAAAAGGCAGTTGTGCACATCCTGATACAGTATGTGATTGCCAGCGAGGCTCTGATGCGGTACACACAGCCCTCTTGGTGGAAAATAAGGTAGTGTACGAGAGAGATCAACATAAATTTGGCACTCAGGAGTGGTTATTGCACACAACATATTGGGAAATTTTAACCCAATGAACATGATCCTTCCTGAGGGAAGATGGTAACCACTCATGAGCCACCATTCCGTATGTTCTCTTCTTGAAATTCTGACTAAAACGAGTTTATTATGTTTTTATAGACTATGTACCATCTATTAGAAATAAATGCATTCAATACATGCGGCATTGAGAGTGGGTTAGATAAATGCTGATCTCCTGCATGTTGATAAAGCTGTAACTGATGAAATGGAAGGTAAAACAATGATTTCTATTTATGTATAATAGAATTTTTAAAACCTAGAAGACATTTACAACGGGAAAAGGGCATCATATCTGAACAAAAAAGCTTACTTGTAAAACTGATTTATCATGAGAACTGTAAGCCCAAAGATTTGTGCCAATAGGTAAAATAGTTGTGTTTGCTGAAGTGATTTATGAGAAAGTTAGACGGAGGTCAGTGAGAAGTGACCAGGGCTTCCAGCTGGTAGCCTGACAGTATATTAGGATATTCTTCTGCAAAGGCCTCTATCCTTTTTCCCAGCTAAATTACTTTGCTTAGCAGAACATGACTAACCGCACCGCGGGGCATCAAACCCCTGCTAGGCAGCAAGCCAGGAAAAAAAGAAGAGATTCACTATTAGTTTGTTATAGAAACAATCTATCGGAGCAGAGTATTAGCTGAAATATTGTTTTGCTGTATTGCTATTAACTTGTGGGGGGAAATAAAATGCAATCTTTTAGGCACTAAGGTTGGAAATGATCCTTTTATTGTTTTATTTTCAGCCCCATGTGCGACCTTTACATCCGGTAAAATAAGCTGTCACGTTGTTGTTTTTTTGTGTAGATGACAAATGCAGTAAATGTGAAAGAAAATGTATGAACAATGAGATTTCCATTTTTATGGTTCTGGTTTCTAAGATATTGTTGAGGTTTTGTGTGTGGGTTATGTAGTGGATGATCTATTTCTCTTTAGAAGGACAGTAAATTGTGGTGACTGTGTTTCATGTCATCATGTAGGATATAGGGTTGAGATCATGCGTTTTCAGCCTGTTTTCAAGCCCACCAGAAGGCAAAAGATTGCTCTTTGAAAAGCTATTGATCTTCTTTGTCAACACCCTTGTAAAGTATTTGATGACAATGGAATACTATATCCGTAGATAAGGAAATATATTTCTTTGCTTTTGTGTTAGTAATGAAAATCATGGGGGAAAAAAATACTCTAGCCTACTAGTACATAGAGCAATGTATTTACAATATTTACTGGATGTATAAAGTGTCCTATTTTAGATAT
The DNA here is from genome assembly GCF_050947455.1 of Rhinoderma darwinii. Classification (NCBI taxonomy): domain Eukaryota; kingdom Metazoa; phylum Chordata; class Amphibia; order Anura; family Rhinodermatidae; genus Rhinoderma; species Rhinoderma darwinii. Next base: position 220,969,924 of record NC_134690.1, on the reverse strand, counting down.
ACATGTACAAAACAGCTGATTCTTTTGGTGCAGTATTTTGAAGTGCACATTGTTTTCTTATGCAGTACACTAGTGGTCAGTGTGAGCTGGGCATCATACATCTAAGTTTGTATAATGGCTACATCTGCTGAATACGGCTTCCATTCCGTCAGGTTTGTATTGCTCCTGACAAAAAAAAAATCGGACGGACCCATAATAAGTCAAATGGATCTGTTACAAAATGGATCTGTCATATTTGTCATGGATCTTGTAAAAATGCAACCGATGATGTCAGGCTAAGCAGAGCCTAACTGATAGTTTGACGCACTTGTCTTTATTTTTCAACAAAAGTCATAGCATGTCCATAGACCTTCCTCAACCCTGTGTATTGTATCTGTGTATTTAGAGATCATTGAAGCAGTTTTGCAAGATCATTGTTATGAACAGAAGGTGATATTGTATCAGTTCATTTCTCGCAGCACAGTCTAAACCTTTCCTCACTTTTCCTGTGTTTGACACAGATGAATGACATCATTGCCACTCTGAGGGATTCCAACTTGAAGCTCACTCTAGCGTTTGGGATTGGAATGCATCATGCCGGCTTACATGAGAGGGATCGTAAAACAGTGGAGGAGTTGTTCGTTAACTGCAAAATTCAGGTAGGTCGTTTCCTGAGATTAAAATGGAATCGACTTGAAAATCATATTTTATTTCACTTACAATATTTTTCAAAATCTTCCAGGTTCTTATTGCGACTAGTACATTGGCATGGGGAGTTAATTTCCCTGCTCACCTGGTTATTGTGAAGGGAACTGAATTCTATGATGGTAAAACAAGAAGATATGTGGATTATCCTATAACAGGTACTGGCAGGGGCATAACAATAGGGGGTACAGATGTATCAGACACCACTATGCCCTTACACCTTGGGGGACATAGCAATCCCACTCAGGAGAATTACAGCACTGTGTGTAGGAACATTTAAGCTAATTCACATATAATACTAATCATGTAACCATGCTATATATAGCCAGCTTACTGTACAGATAAATGTGGGGATTTTATATTATATACAGATCATACACTAATCAGCCATAATATTAAAACCACTGCAGGGGGGTTTAATAACATTTCTTATCTTGTTGCAATGGCATCTGTCAAGGGGCGGGATATATTATGCAGCAAGTTAACAGTCAGTTCTTGAAGTTGATGCGTTGGGAGCAGAAAAATGGGCAAGTGTAAAGATATGAGCAACTTTGATAAGGGCCAAAGTCTGATGGCTAGAAGACTTGGTCAGAGCATCTCCAAAGCAGTAGGTCTTGTGGGGTGTTGCCGGTATGCAGTGGTTAGTACCTAATTGATGCGTGTAGGTAGCGAAGGCAAGCTTGTCTGGTCTGATCCAAAATCTATTGTAGCACAAATTGCTGAAAAAGTTAATGCTGACTATGATGGAAATGTATGAGAACCCACAGTGCATAGCAGTTTGCTGCATTTGGAGCTGCAAAGCTGTAGACTGATCAGAGTTCCCATGCTGACCCCTTTCTACTGCCAAAATGCGCGAACAATGGGCACGTGAGCATCAGAACTGGACCACGGAGCAATGGAAGGAGGTGGCCTGGTCTGATGAAGCCCGTGGACGGCAGGGTACATGTGCATCGCTTACCTGCGGTATAGAAGGCATCAAGATGTACTACTGGAAGAATTCAAGCTGGCGGAGGCAATGTTCTGCTTTTACTTTGACTTGTACCAGCTACCTAAACATTGTTTCAGACTAAGTACACCCCTTTATGGCATTGGTATTGCCTAATGGCAGTGGATTCTTACAGCAATATAATATGCCTTGCCACAATTTTTCAGGAACAGTTTGAGGAGCCTGACAAAGAGTTCACAGTGCTAACTCGGCCTTCAAATTTCCCAAATCTAAAACTTCTCGAGCATCTGTGGGAAAAACATGTCTGACCTATGGTGGCCCCACCCAGCAATTAACAGGACTTAAAGGATCTGCTGCTTAGGCATTGATGCCAGATACCACATAATGCATTTAGAAGTCTTCTGAAGTCCATGCCTCGACGGGTCAGAGCTGTTTTGGTGGCACGGGGAATATCTACACAGTATAAGACAGGTGGATTTAATGTTATGGCTGATTGGTGTATGCAACCTGATACAATCACATTTTGCAAAGTGTTAAATGGAAAATCTAGTAAAATAACCACCTGATAAGGTACATGTGAGAAGATCACAGACTTCACCACTTTGACCAACACTGATTTCCAGAATGTAAGGTATTTGTAGAAGTTTAATACTGCTCATAGATTTTTGTCACTGGAAATTTGACACAATATTCTAAGTAAATTGCCTTTCAAATTGATGGCCATGTGCTTAATGCATATTATCAGAGTTGTCAAAAATCCAGATAAAAGTCAATTTGATTTAATCCACTGAAATGTATAGTTTTAGTTGTATATTTTTATAAAAGTTTAGAAGTCACATTTACAAGTTGAGTATTGCTTTGTTCTTAGATGTACTGCAGATGATGGGTCGGGCCGGAAGACCTCAGTTTGATGACCAAGGCAAAGCTGTGATCCTAGTCCATGACTTAAAAAAGGATTTCTACAAAAAGTTCCTTTATGAACCATTCCCTGTTGAATCTAGGTAAGCAATGTGATATAGTTACCTTTTTTTTATTCCAGTTATTCAGCATTTGTGTATGAAGCACCGTATTCAGGTTAGAATAGCACATGGGAATTTATAAAGTGTGCCATTCTATAGATTTATTGCAAAGCAGTTCTCTCCAATAAATGCACCTACATTGGTAAACAACTATTTTTGAGCCTATTTCAGCTAGTTAGGGCATGTTAAGATGGCTTATTTTAAGCGTATCTCGGAGTGTAAAACACTTGAAATACGCATGCAGTTTTACATATCCCTTCTTGAAAAATATTACGAGCTGGTTTTCCATTGACACTACAAAAAACTCTTTGAAAATATGCCTTTAAAATACGAGTCATAATAGATACGCTTGCAAAAATCAAAAGTACTTTGAACATCAGCTCCAAAAAACACCTGGATTCAGATGCTGTTTGTCTTTAAATCAGGTTCATATTTTTTCTCAAAAGAGACAGTCTTGAGCGGGATAGACGCTTTAAATCACTGGCTTTCTGGAGGGAAGGGCTTCCCTTCTGTTGCCTTATTTCAGAGTGCCAGCACCATTTTCAATTGGGAGAAACAGCAGATATCCTTTCCTGCCTTTTCAGTCCCTGTGGTCCATTTTTTCCATCGGTTTGCCTGTATTTTTCACCCTCTCTTTTGACATGTCTTCAACCCGGGAGGATGCAACCGGGCAGCACGTACAGGTGGGCATGGCTACATACTGTGCTTGCAGTGGGTATGATTTAAAGTTTTCATGTGGCCAGCTTATACCAATCGGCCCACAGCTTCTACAATCCCTGGCATGTGGCACCCCCTGAATGGGTGATGTTCTTTGCTCAGGCCGTAGGGGACAATTCCAGACTATCTCAAACATGGTTGAGTCTTTGAAGCATCTGCCTTCCCAAATAGCAGGTCCCCTCCTTCCTCTCCCTTAGACATTATACAGCCTAGCCCTTGCGGTAGTTTCCATAAAAGGCGTAGAAATGCCAGAGACTGGTCCCACTCCCCATCACACTTGTTCCAAGGGTTCCCCATTAGATTCCTTAATAGAGATGCTGCTACCAATATGGATCAGTCTCTCTCCTCCTTTTTATCCTCTAATTCGGATTCAGAACAGGAATCACAATTGACAGCTGCCATGCAGGCTCTGATACGTGCGGTCAGAGACACCTTTCATGTAAAAGATGACTCCATCTCCCCTTCTCAGGAAAAGGCACCCTTACAGCTCCAAAGGCTATTCTTCTGAAACCATAGCGAGTTTGAAGAAATTTTATCCAAGGAGGGGAAACATCCTGACAGACGTCTGGTTGTTTCAAACCACATTAATACGTTTTGTTTCCTGGAGGATTTAAACTCAAAATGGTCTGTTTCTCCTGCTGTGAAATTTGCATTTCTAATGTCTATCAAAGACCACCATTATCCCACGGTCAGATGGCGCTTCACTCAGTGACCCTATTGACAAGAAGTTGTATTCCAAATCAGTTTGCATTTATGGCTGCAGGTTCCACTTCACCCCGGCTTTTACATCCACTTGGGTAAGTAAGGCCTGTTCGTTTTGGGGAAAGCAGCTGTATCCTGGAAGGAGTGCAACAGCAAGATTGAGCTAATCTTACCTCTCAGGTAATACAAGCTTCAAAGTTCTTATTTGAGGTTTTCCTGGAGTCAGCCTGCTTTAATGCCCGTCCATTGGTTAATTCTATTGCTATTCGACTTTCTACTTTGCTGAAGTCTTGGACAGCGATCAGGCTTCTAAAAAAAAAAAGCACTGGTTGGCCTTCCTTTTATTGGTGCCAGACTTATTGATAAAAGTCCGGATGAAATTAATTCTGAGGCTACTGGCGGTAAGAGCTGTCTTTTGCCTCAGAACTGCCCACTCCATCTGCAACCTTTTCTCCGGTCTCCGCTATTTCGGTCCTTTCCCAATTCCTCCTCCCAGAGATTGTTTCATTCATACCAGACAGGCGTCCATCTTTCATGCTTAGACCAGCTTGACAATCCAGAGACCAGAAGCCCTTCTCTGCAAAGACATCTTCAGCCTCTAGTTGTCTACCCACTCGCTCCTGTGGGCGACGCCTGTGTTTGGGAGGTGCTGTCAACAGGATGCAAAATAGTTATTGATGCTTCCCCCTGGACCAATCTCATTCACTGCATCGCGCTTCTGCTTTTTCCCAAGCTAATTGTTCTCTTCTCCTACGGAAAGTGATCATCCCAGTTCCTCAGTCAGAAATGTTTTTGAGTTCTACTAGAATCTTAACGGTTCTCGAAAAGGTCTGATTTCTTTGAGAAAAGGTTAAAATCTGGTCAAAGCTCCCACTCTCTCTACACAGGCGGTCTGCGCTGGTTAAACCTGTGCTCCATCCCCAGCTTTTGTATGTCTTGATAAATAGTCCAATATGGTTGAATTATAAAATCTTTAAAACAACAGCTGCAATCTATAGGGATATAATATGGAAGGGTCACAATCCAAGAATAAGATTGAATACCCTGCAAAAAAAGAAAGAAGAGGGGGGCCTATTCATCCCAAATGCTCAGATGTATTTTTTGGCAGGCCAAAAGTCTCAGTGGAGGGGTTGGGGATTAAATAGATAGAGGATATCCCTGGAAAATTGTTAGGATATATAGAGCTGGGAACCCGGTTATGGTAATATTAACGATTTTTTAGATGGATTCTAACTGTAAATGCCCTACTGTGATGATGCTTCAGAAGGTATGGCAGAAAGTAAAGAATGTACTGGCTATAGGGGATCATACCGAAATATCGTACCTATGGAGAAATCCCAAATAAGAGGAATGTTATTAGTTAAAGAATTTTCAAAATGGGGAAAGAAGGAATATATAGGTTGGGATAGGAGATGGAAGGGAGAAAAAAGACCTTTCAGACCCTATGTCAGGAATTTGGAATCAGAAATATATGATACTTTCAGTATTTACAGCTGTCATCGCTATTAAAGCACAAAATATAACAGAGTTGAAAAGTGGGAATTCTCCAAAAGCGCTAATCCTAAACTCCATTTTTAAAAAAGGGATAGAAAAAAATTAGAGAGTTGATGAAGGAAATAGGTCCTCCTCCTCCCAAAAAAGCAAATAAAAATTATATATTCCCCAAAATGGTTCAATTGGAAAATACTTGTCCTGTAAAAAACAAGTTCTCACACAGTTATGTGTTAGTTGGCCCCTTAAGATCAGAATTCGAGAATATCTTAATGGAGCCACTAAGGGTATGTTCACTTGGCTTATTTTTGGCCATTGATCGGGCCGTAAATGCCCGAAAAACGGCTGAAAAATCAGAAGCAGAACGCCTCCAAATATCTGCCCATTGATTTAAATGGGTAAAACGGCGTTCTGTTTCGACGGGCCGTTTTTTACATGGCCGTTTTAACCTGAGAATTGATCTTGGTTATTATTACGCCCGTTTATATTCATCCTCCGCTATCTGAAGACAACTGTTTGACCACATCACCCATTTGGAACATGCACACCCTGAGGCATTGCATGTTATTTTATGTAATTTTAATCATCGATTTTATCAGCACATTACTGAACCTACACGAGTAGAGAGGATTTTGGATGACTGTTACTCCCCCATTAAAAATGCCTTTCGTAGTGTCAGGAGGCCAGGGCTTGGGAAATCGGGTCACTGTGCGGTGCTTATGCTTCAATTTGTAGACAGGGATTGAAACCGACACCGCTGGAGGTTAAGACTGTGCAATTGTGAGCTACGGCTGAAGGGGACACCCTTATGGACTTTGTATCTGGGACCGATTGGTCTGTTTTTTGAGAAATCCGCTAATAACTTGCATGGACATGTTTTAAGTTATCTGCAATTTTGTATACATGTGAGTCTGTCTATTCCTGTTAAAAGCATGAAGGCTTAATCGAGCAAGAAGCCTTGGATAAACGAAGAGGTAAGGAGCAATTTAAAGGTCTTTGCCGCAGGAGACATTGATCTTCTACGGAAGGTTAAATATGATTTAAGAAAGTAAATTTTCAAGGCGAAAAGGGACTATGCTGTAAAATGACAGGATATGCTGAGTAGCAATTCTGAGCCTATGTAAAAGGGACTAAGGTAACTCACAGATTGGAGGGGGAGAGGGAAAACCCTTGTGTCTGGTGGAACTTTATTTGAAATTTGGGGCATCATTTGTTAGAGACTTCAATCAAGTACATTCCTTGGTAGTAACGAGGTCCTTCAGGGTGTGTCGCGATGAGTTCTATAAAGCTCTGAAAATGGTGGGAGTGATGAAGGCTGCGGGGCTAGATAATATCCCACAGAGACTTCTTCGGCTAGGTGCATTTAATCTGGCACTGGTATTTTGCAGAATTTTGAATCTGTCTCTGAGTCAGTCTGTGATTCCTGACTGCCTTAATAGCCAGGTTATTGTACCCGTACCCAAAAACCGACTGTTTTGCATAATAATTATGGTCCAGTGTAATAAGAAATGTGGTTTATAACCCATTAATGATGTACTAGTGGGTAAAGAGGATCATCTCAAGTTTGCTTATAGGCAGAACACATCAACTCAAAATACGGTTACTGGATGAATACTATATAAAATCTCGTTGATGCCAGTCATAATAATTTGAGGGTTTTGTTTGTGGATATTAGCTTTCAATTCGGTGGTGCTATCACGGTTGGTGGCTAAGCCAGAGAACCTCTGACTGTCATCGGAAATATGTAGATGGTTGCTGAGTTTTCTGACTGTTAGGAATAAGGTAATTAGGGTCAGCAATTCTTTATGAACAGAGAGACGGTTATCCATGGGGTCCCACAGGGGTGTTTTGTGAGTCCGGCTCTATTTTCTCTTTACACATCAGATTGTGTAGGATGTCATAAAGATACCTTCCGACTAAAATATGCGAATGACGACGCTGATTGGCCTGATTACAGGTGGGGATGAAACCTTTTATCGTTCTGAGATTCAGCAACTGGAGATGTATTCTAGAGAGAATAATTTAGTTTTAATTGTGGAAAAATCTAAAGAGATGATTATTGATTTCATGGAAAAAGCAACAGGTACATTCTCAGATTTCCTTTGGTGGATGTGGTAAGCTCTTGGGGATCACTATTTCTCATGATCTGACGTGGTCTACTATCTTATTTGCTCTAGAAAAGAAGGCCCAGCAGTGGATTTATTTTTGCGACTTTTGAAAAGGAATGGTTTTAGTGTTGAAGTTTATCAAGTAACAATTGAGAGTCTTTTAACTTATGGGATTACGGTTTGGTATGGCATGGTGAAGGAATTGCATTTGTTATATTGAGTGGTTAAAACGGCCGGGACTATAATTGGTTGTTATGTTCGTGATGTGTAGCTATGGTGAACAGAATTCTGAATGACCCGACGCACCACGTGCATAGTCCATTTGAATTTTTACCATCTGGTAGAAGATGTAGGATATTTAGCGCACCCCCATGTAGGTTTAACCCGTTAGTGACCGCCAATACGCCTTTTTACAGCGGCCACTAACGGGCTTTATTCCGATGCATATGCCTTTTCACAGCGCTGCATCTGAATAAATAAACAGAGCAGGGAGCTGTTAAATCTCCCTGCTCTCAGATACCAGAGGTAGCTAAGGGATGGGAGGAGCCCTGCTCGAAGGGCGAGATCGATATTAGTATCAATCTCGCTCGTTTAACCCCTCAGATGCAGCGCTCAATAGCGAGCACTGTATCTGAGTGGTTTTGGAGAGAGGGAGGGTGCTCTCTCTCTCACCCCACCGCCATCCTGCGATAAGATCGCAGGGTGCCTGTGTCTTCTATGGCAGCCGGGGGCCTAATCAAGGCCCCCAGGTCTACCTTTAGTTAATGCCTGCTAGGCCATTCCAGAGGCATGGCCTAGCAGATGCCTGTCCGTTTTACACAGACAGGCAGTAATACACTGCAATACAGAAGTATTGCAGTGTATTATAAAAGAGATCGGATGATCGCATAGTGAAGTCCCCTAGTGGGACTAGTAAAAAAGTGAAAAAAAGTTTAATAAAGTTAATAATAAAAAATAAGTGGAAAAAAAATAAAAAGCCCACTTTTCCCCTTACAAAATGCTTTATTATTATTAGTAGTAGTATTAAAAAAAAAAGTGAAATTACACATATTTGGTATCGCCGAGTCCATAACGACTCCAACTATAAAGTTATTACGTTATTTATCCCGCTCAGTGAACGCCGTAAAAGATAAAATAAAAAACATTGCAAGACTTGCTGTTTTCTGTGAATCCTGCCTTACAAAAAATTTGATAAAAAGTGTTCAAAAAGTCACATGTACTCCAAAATGGTACCAATAAAAACTACAAGTCATCCCGCCAAAAAAAAAAAGCCGTCCTACAGCTGCATCGACAGAAAAATACAGAAGTTATGGCTCTTCATATATGGAGACACAAAAACAAATATATACAAAGTTTTTTTACTGTGTAAAAGTAGTAAAACACAAAAAAATCTATCCAAATTTGGTATCGTTACAATCGTCATGACCCGCTGAATAAAATTCTTGCATTATTTATACCACATGGTAAATGGCAGAAATTTAGGATGCAAAAAAAAGAGTGGCAAAATTGCTGGGTTTTCTATTCCTCTGCCAAAAAAGTTAATAAAAGTTAATCAATAAATTCTATGAACCCCAAAATGGTGCTATTAAAAATGACAACTTGTTCAGCAAAAAACAAAGCCTTATACAGCTATGTCGACGCAAAAAAAAAAAATGTATAGCTCTTTGAATGGGACGATGGAAAAAATTAAAAAAATAGGCTGGTCACTAAAGGGTTAAAGAAAGTTTTTATCCCACTACAGTGCGTTTTTTAAATATGTTTTAATCTGTTTTAAATGTATTTTTCTGTGAGCTTTGGTTGTACTGTATGTGCCCTACCCCGTTGTATTTTGCATTTTTTAAAGGTGTGGATTTCAGTTAAAGGGATTTATTCACATTTGACTATAAAGTACTATTCTATTATTACTTCGCTTTACAAGTTAACAAAAGTTTGTACTATATATGACTTTGACATTTTTGTGAAAATGTGGCTTTCAAATGCACACTATGATGTGTTATGTTATTTTTTTAGTTTGCTGGAAGTCCTGTCTGACCATTTAAATGCAGAGATTGCAGCTGGAACCATTACATCAAAACAGGATGCAATGGATTATATCACATGGACCTATTTCTTCCGTCGACTTTTGATGAATCCGAGGTGAGCTATATTTTTAAGTAATTTATATTTTTTGAATGGTGGGGTCGGGGATTTTAACAGTTTGTACCATTAGGTTTTGACTTTGCTACTGAATGTTATCAAAAGCACTTGGTGTTTACCACTTTTTATTTTTGGTTGTTTTACAAACAAAATGTGGTTGCTAATTTGGAATTTAGCTGCAGCCTCAAAGTTGTATGGAGCTATAATACGACACCCATATATTTCTCTGGAGCTCTAGTTAACCTCCATATGCCTACAATTTATAGAGAGGATTTTTCTGTTGGTTTCCATATGAAACAGACAAAAAAAACATCATTATCATCATGGCATGCTTCAGTGTGCTCAGTTATATAACACTTAAAGTGTACTTCCGATTATAAAACATAAATCAATAGTACAAGCAAACATAAGAAACTTGTAATATATCTTATACCAGAAAAATGCCTCTTACTCCATTCCTCCTCCCTGCCCCCCTCCCGCCTCCTTAAATGTTCACTCACTCAAAATTCACTCATAGAATCTGTGGAACAGAGAGGAGTGAGTCACTGAGAGATCAGGTTGCAATTGCCCATAGAAGTCTATGTAGAGGGGAGGTGGAGGGAGCAGCAGAGTCTGAGAGAGAAACATACAGAGACACTGCTGAGTCTTTTAAGTATTTTACAGTCTCACCTTAATGTTGTATTCACAGCTACACTTCTCCTTACTGCTTTATAATGTCCTCCATTCTGTGTATGTGTTAGAAAGAGGGGAGCACGATCTCTGTATAGGAGACTATTTTTAGCTAATATTCTTTTGTTTCCTCCTCCCCCTTCCCTCTCCATAGACTTCTATGTGCAGCTGTAACCTGATCTGTCAGTGAAGCAGTAAATCTATCTCCTCTCTGCTCTATGCATTCTATGAGTGAATCTCTGAGTGAATGAGTAGACGTTTATGGAGGCGGGGGGTGAGGAGAAAAGGTGTCTGATAAGTTAAGAGGCATTTTTCTCTAATATATATTTTAAAGTTTCCTATTTTCCCTTATGCCTATATGGTGGCATACATCGCAGGTTTCGCAGCCTATATATTGGCATACAAGACCCTCCGCACGTATACCTCCAACGTGATGTGAACAGGGAATAACTCTGGGTGTTTTATAAAATAAAAAAGCTAGCAAATAATTTGTATCATTTTTATATAAATCCTCAAACGCCTTGTATCAACTCACTTTCTTAGTAGACTGAGCAAAGTTACCGCATAAAATGTTGCTTATATGTTCACTCGGTTAAGGAAGCCTATATTTTGAGTTTGCAAGTTATAAAAAAGGGAGAGGAATGTAATTGACTTTTAGCTGTGTTTGTAACAGGCATCTAAGGGTTACAAGTCTAGTGTTGGCTACACTTTGCCTCTAATAAGGGGATTTAAGTGACATTGTTCAGAATCCCTAAGTGACATATCCTGGTTTGTTGATTATTTTCCAAATCTGTTGAACCACAGTGCACTATTGTCTGTGGAATGGATTCTTAAAGTAATTGAGCATCTGATTTGGAGGGTGTGGCTGCTGGCAGGTGGTAGCATCTATAGGAATGTCAGAGCAGCACTTACTGAATAGGCTTCTAATGAGGCGCACAGGAGGAAAGCTTCATAATAGTGATTCCATTAAGTCACTGCATTATTTGGCTTCTTTGGAAAAGTTCATTTACTTGTACTTTCTGGTGTGATTTAAAGGAACAGTGTCACCACAATTTTTTTTTTAATATGTTAAAGATGTTAGTGCTTTTATTAAGAACGTTTGGATTAATTTGGGTGTTTGTGTGTTACTTTTTCTTATTTTTCACTTTTTCTTCACTATGGGGGCTGCCATTTTTTTTTCCATTTCTGTATGTGTCGATTAACGACACATACAGACATGGAATACGGCAGCTCCAGTCCCATAGGGACTGCGAACGGGGCCCGTTCCATCCACTATCATGTACGCCGCTGTGTGGGAACGGCGCATGCGCCGCTCCCACACAGTTCAATTTGAAATGCGCGCCGTCCGGCGCCATTTTCCTGTGGACCGGAAGTCGCGGCCGGACAGTAAGATTACTACTTCCGGTCGCGGCTTCCGGACTTGTGCACTTGGAGCGGCGGTAGCAGACGGAGCAGATGGACCGGAGGGAGCGGCGGCGACTGGAGCAGGTAAGTTATTTCTATGTATGTTTGTGTTTCAGTGTGTGTTTACTACTGTATGTAAACCTTCTACACTGTGTGTTAGCTCAAAAAATGGCGACACACAGTGTAGGAGGTTAGACCGTTCAAACCCCTCGTTTCTCCCGGCACTAGCCAGGATAAAGGAGGGGGGGATGCTGAGAGCTCACTAGAGCGAGGGCTTTTTACCCAATTTTGCAGCATAAAGCAATGTGGTTGCTTTACCACATGCAATGCTGCAATTTTGGGAATGGCTCCATCTAGTGACCAGCAATGGGAAATATTATAAATTAGAATCCAATTGAATCCAATTTATAATATTTCCTGACTCGTGAAAAAAAAATAAAATTAGAACAATGTTTAATCACCTACACACTAATTGTTTAACTAAAAAAAAAAAAACATGTTTTGCTGGCAACACATTCCCTTTAATGTAAGCATATTGTTTCCACCACCTGGGCATCTGTGACAATTAGGGAGAGGTACTGTAGGTTGACGTGTTCTGCAAAAATATTCTTCGAAGATAATTTTTTTAATTTTAGGCCTCGTATACACAAGCATTTACCAGCAAATTTTCCACCAACTGATAAATGATACCTTATTGATTTTTTCCCATCTCCCCTATAGCACCTACATTTTCTGCAGTGCTGCAGACAGGATATTAACACTTACATAAATCCATGTCCCCAATGGGACTAACAATCTCATTACCCTTTCACAGTAATGTACACTATTTGTAATTTCATAAGAAACCAAAAGAAACTATGAATTTGTTTTTGGAGTGTGGGAGGACACCGAGGTAGCTGGAGAAACGCCATTCAAATGCTGAGAGAACATGCAGATGCTACTCTAGCATTTGTAAAGTTCTTACCAAGTTCTAGAATAATGTACCATTTAAGTGAATGGAATATCCAGCACTGACCAACTACAAATGCAATGATTGTGCAATGACACTATGCAAGAGATACACATGAGAAAGCGGTCAGCGGAAAGTTCATTCAGCCAACAGCTACCTCTCCTGGCTTACCATAAACATATAGACTCACATCGATATTTCAATAGAGAGATAAAGTACCGGACACCCCTGGTATCAGTTTATCCTCCAGGAAAACTAAAGATCAGGTATGTTGAATTCCAAAATGCTGGGTTCTTCTTTCCTCCAAGGGCATACGTCAAGGGACTGTCTCCATATATATTAGACTGTCAGCCGATCCCACCCAATGTCCTGTATTAAGTTAATGTGTATGACCTGCTTTACTGCAACCACCAGTGAGTAAGCAAAACTGCCAAAGTGCTTATTTTTGCATCAAATCCAGGTTTTAAGGAAAATGTGTAGGAGCCTCTGGCAGATTATTTCGTAATCATGGTACGCCAATTATTAGGAAACAATTCATTTAATGTCATTTCCAGAAAAATTCCAGTTATTACATTTACATTACATCACCTACAAAAAAATCCTTATGATTTTTAGATTAGGTACCCTTTGGGAATTACAGACAACCTACAAACAACCTTAGGCCCAACATTTGTAAAAATAGAAGTCTGTACTAGTACATTACAATATGACAAAGTATTCTCAAAGTTATTTTAGGGATAATAGAGCAATAAGAAACTTGTCAGCCTACTCAGAAACGGAAGTATAATTGCTCAAGTTATGGCGGTATGTAACTCAACACGAATAAGAGAAAGCAATTCATAATCAAAAAGTGTCATATCCGTCCTATATGGAACAATGCTAAAGAAACTATCAAATGGAAAAAACTGGCAGAGACTAATAGTAAGTCTGTTATGAAAATTCCATCAGGACATGCTTATGAAATACTTTATTTGATAATTCATATAGTGTAAAAAGAGTATTAATGTATAATGAACAATTTATAACCAATATGAGTCAATGTGTCCGTAGAAGAAACAATATCGAAGTTTAATACCAATTAAGTATCCTAGATACTAGAAGATAATGAATGCTCAAATACTACAAGCGCTGTACCCATGTAAATAACAATAAAGGATGAAATATAATGAAGCAACGTATATAGAAGTCTCCTTCCTAGACATGACGACCATAAGTGTGCAACACCGAAAAAGCTTCACTGTATTACAGCTTGGTCAGGAGTCCTCTTTATACTTTGCTTCATTTTATTTTGTCCATAGTGCAATGTTATTTATATGGACATTTTGTATTATACTTAGATACTGTTTCTTTTATGGACATATTGACTCATCGGTTATATATAGTTTATTTTACATTAATCATTTTTTTTACTCTATTTGACTTATCAGATGACAGTGCTTCGTAAGCATGTCTTGAGTACGTGTATTTTCGTGACAGACTTACTATTGGTCTCTTTTTCCTTTTTATTGTTTCCTTAGCGCTGGACCATTTAACATTGTACTATATAGAAGAGATATGGCACTTTATTTTATTATTAATTGCTCTTTTTATTCATGTCAAGTGACAGACAGCCATGGACTGTGCAATTATGCTTCTGTTTCTGAGTAGACTTCATGAACTTCTTACTCTATTATCACCAAAATAACTATTTGAGAATAATAACATTTACATTGCTCACCCCTGTAGGATAGCAGTAATCGGCTTGTCAAATGTAGTTATTGTATGCTCCCATGATGCTTTGTGTCCAACAATCAATGGTATAAATCACTGCTTGTTTCCGCAATCAGTTCAATAAGTTAGTTGGATATCAATATTCCATTTGAAAAAGCGGTTTTATTCCATCCAGATGCATTTATTTCTGTTTATTGGACTCCCGAGTCTTATGTATGTATTTCGAGGTACACTCCCTTTCTCAACACTTATACACACTTATACACAACCAGTTCTAGTTAATCTTCGTTTCTCACACTGTTTCCTTGGCTTTTTATTAGGAGGATATTCTGTAAAGTAACAAGTAGTGAATATTGATGAGAAATAAGCAAGAATAGTATTCTCTAATACAGACTTCATTAAAAAGTAGATAGTTTTTTCAGCGCATTGACTTTGTTACTCTTTAAATAATAGATTGAATTTTTTCAAGATCTGTATTGCAGTTATTCCTTTTTGTACGGTAAAGTGTTTGTAGAGAGAGGTAATGACATTTGTGACCTTTCGAATTAAGGGTAAATAAGTCTCATAGACTAGGTTTATAGAAAGCATTACACGGACTGTACATTTCATACCGCACTCGTGTGAAATCAAACAGTTACATTAGATGATGAAACAAAGTATTTACTGCAATACATGAAATCACTTATTTGTTCTGCCGTGATTGTGTCGTGCGGAGGATTGACTTTGCTTTATTTTTAATAGTCTTAATAATAAGCATACTGTTCACTTCTTTTGAATTTGTGACAAAACATTGTGTGGTCATAGGCTGAAAAGAAGCGTTTTTTTGCCATGTGGCATCTTGGGCTTTATGCACATTGGTTTAATAGAATGTATTAGAGAAGTCTCATTCTTATTCACGGACGTGAGAGATTTATTTATTTATTTAATGTGGTCTTTGGCATCAATCTTTAATTTACATTTTCTCCCTACTCAGCTCTGGTTTTACAGATAGTCTTGCTACATCAATTTAGAGCAACTGAGAAATAGCTGACATGTTTGCTACTTAATGGAATAATAGAGGCTACAAATCATGATATTTTTCTGGACAGCTTAGATCTATTGTGTTAGTCTTTCCAACAATGATGTTCACTATTCAGGACATGGTATGAGCTTTCAGGTTTTTTTTTTAACAGTGCATATTATTTTGTCTAGGATCTTTGTCACGATCATATTTATTCACACCTAACTCACGTGTACCTATTGATCCAAGGAATGTTGATTACTACCGCAATGAAATGTAATATTCTTAATCTTTTCCATGACATTTGCTGTCAGGGGAGAGTCGAATAGCCCTCATACAGATCTCTTCGATCAATCCCTTTGAAAGAAAGCTGGTAATGCACTCACCTCACCCCCCAAAGCTGTACTTACTTCATTATTGGGGTCTTCATACAGGTGGCTCCTTCAACACGGTTGCATGTTGAAGTCCCGAGCAGCAGTTCTCATGAGCCGCCCAGAAGCTGTAGGCGGCATGTATCAAAGTAACATACACATAAATGCCAGGACCCAAGTTTTTCCAGCAGAACATTGCCCAGAGCTTTACACTGCCTCCACCAGCTTGCCTTCTTTCCATCTTGGTGCCATCTCCTCCCCATGTAAGCGACGCACAAGCACCCATCTGTCCACATAATGTAAAAGAAAATTTCATTTATCAGACCAGACCACCTTCTTCCATTGTTCCATGGTCCAGTTCCAATGCTCATTGTAGGCGCTATTGGTGGTGGACAGGCACTCTGACCGACCTACGGCTGTGCAGCCCCAAAAACAGCAATCTGCGATTCACTGCGTGTCCTGACATCTTTCTATCATAGTCAACATTAACTTTATCGATTTCTGCTATAATAGATCTTCTTTGGGATCAGACCAGACGGGCTAGCCTTCACTCCCCTTGTACGTCAATGAGCTTTGGGTGCCCATGACCTTGTCACAGTTGTCCGTCCCTGTACCGCCTTTGGTAGAAACTAACCATACTGGAAACACCCACAAGACCATTTTAGAGATTCTCTCACCCAGTCCTCTAGCTATCACAATTTTGCCCTTGTCAAAGTCGGTCATGTGTTGGACACACAGGTGCTGGGATCGTTAGAAGACTCATATATAGACTGTAATAAGCCGTGCACTTGTGGGTCTATCACATGACCATGGACAGAATTTTATCCACTGAAAGTAAATCATGAATGTTCCTACTGAATAACAGCAAGCTGATATCTTAAACTGTGAAAGATTAATACAGAAAGTATTTTGGAAAAATGTTTAACTTTTAATGATCAAAAAAATTTAATTAATTTGCTGAAAACGGACAACCCTTTGAAGTCCATTTTTTGATCTTGAGGTTTAAAGTGTAAACATCATTTCAGTTTTTGTTCAATAAATCAATAGTCAAAGCTTATATATAAAAAACGTTGTCATATATGTTATTAGAGAAAAATTCCTCCTTCTCTACTTATCAGTCTTCTATCCTCCTTCCCCATGCCTCCTGCACTGATTATTCACTCTTAGTTTACTGGTAAAATCCGTATTCAGTAAGGCAGAGATGAAGACCGCTCACTGGGGAATCAGGTTACAGTTTCTGCCCATAGAAGTCTATAGAGAGGGGAGGAAGAGAGCTGCTGGTGAGAGACAGTGGAGAGAAACACAAAGAGGCGGTGTAAGTTACAGTGTTTTATTACTGCTGTGTAATGTTCTCCATGCTGCTTCTAGTATGTGTTTTACTGTTTCACCTCACTGCTGGATTCTAGTAAAACACTTATAAGAAGCAATAGCGTCTTGCTGTGTCACTCTCTACAGGTGCTTCCTTCTCCCCCTCCCCTCTCTATAGGCATCTGTAGGCAGCAGCTGTAACCTGATCCCTCAGTGAGCTAGTGAGCTGTCTTCATCTCTATATCGGTTTTAGCAGTGAATTTAAAGTGAGTGATCCGTTCAGGAGGCAGGGGAGAAGGAGAGGAGTCTGATAAGTGGAGAAAAAGGCATTTTTTTCCAATAAGATTTATGATAAAGTTTCTTATATTCTCCTGTACTATTGCTGTTACTATTGATTATGTAAAAAAATTGAAATGTTGGTTACACTTTAAGGGCAGATACAGACAAACGTTGCGTTTTTGCGCGCGCAAACAACGCTGCGTTTTGCGCGCGCAAAAACCATTTGACAGCTGCGTGTGTCATCCGTGTCTGATGCGCGGCTGCGTGATTTTCGCGCAGCCGCCATCATAGAGATGAGGCTAGTCGACGCCCGTCACTGTCCAAGGTGCTGAAAGAGCTAACTCTTTCAGCACCCTTGACAGTGAATGCCGAACACAATATCGAAAAACCTGTTGAAAAAGTTTGTACTTACCGAGAACTTCCCGGCCGTTGCCTTGGTGACGCGTCCTTGGTGACGCGCCTCTCGACATCGGGCCCCACCTCCCTGGATGACGCGCCAGTCCATGTGACCGCTGCAGCCTGTGCTTGGCCTGTGATTGGCTGGAGCTGTCACTTGGACTGAATTGTCATCCCGGGAGGTCAGACTGGAGGAAGACGCCGGGAGTTATCGGTAAGTCAGAACTTCGTTTTTTTTTCTACAGGTTCATGTATATTGGGATCGGATGTCACTGTCCATGGTGCTGAAACAGTTTAACTCTTTCAGCACCATGGACAGTGACTATCTCCTGACGTCGCGTACCGATAATTTTTTTGCCGGGTTCGGCCAAAACGAGTTCGGCCGAACCCGGTGAAGTTCGGTTCGCTTGTCCGGCTTCGCTCATCGCAAAGACACTCCGTTTGGATGTTCGGAAACAAAAAAGCACGTGGTGCTTTTCTGTTTACATTCATCCTTTTGACAGCTGGTGCGCTGTTTCAGTCAGTTCGCACGGAAGTGCTTCCGTGCAACCTGCGTGGTTTTCACGCACCCATTGACTTCAATGGATGCGTGATGCGCGAAATACACAGAGTTATTGAACCTGTCGCGCTTTTTGCGCAGCAGACAAACGCTGCGCAAAAAGCACGGACTGTCTGTACTGCCCCATAGACTTGTATTGGTCCATGCGTGCCGCGTGAAAACCACGCGGCCCGCACGAACCGAATACACGCTCATGTGAATCCCCCCTAAGGCTATAGCCCTTAAAAACAACAGTATCATCTGATCCTTAAATCTCCTATCTCGTTTACATTTTTAGCATTTACCCTCTGTTCTGCATACAATAAGAAATACATTTTCTGTATTTTTAAAAGTTGTTTAGATTGTATACACTTCCATATTTTATGATACAGAAGGACTTGTTATTTTTTTCCCATTGGAATACTAATAGACGTTTGACTGTCTAGCCCGTGTGCTAGATGCTGCTAGTATAAAACTGCCTTTGACTTTCACACCTCTCAGGGGACGAGTAATTGTTGTGTTCAAACAGCCTGTAATTGTGATCCCGCTGGCTTTCACAGTACGCTTCTGGCTATTAGAGTCATTAAACAACTCGGCACCTGTTAACAGCATTGTAAATATTCAACCCTGCTTGTATACTGCTTGAGACCAATATCTAGAAGGCTGGCAGAGCCCAGCTTTATAAATTAGAGCTTCTGACAAGTCAATTATTGTAAAACTGGGTTTCATTGTGAATTAAATGAAAAAACATGCTGATAAAAAGGGCAGGTTCTGTTTATAGCTAGGAAACAATAACGACTGGGTGATTCAAGGCAGTTGGCATGATGCAGCATTGTGTTAATTCTTGAGCTGTAGTTAAACACTGTTATACTTTTGTTGCTTTTGTGTTATTTTTATATACTATGGTGAAAGTGAATTTGGAGTAACAGAAAACCTTAACTTCACGGACACTGCCTGATCGTAACGTTGTTTTTTTTTTCTTAAATACAAAAGGTATTATTCTACCCACCAAAAAGTTGGTATGAATTGATTGTTTGTTCCTTTTTGACACTAGCTACTACAATTTGGAGGATGTTGGGCATGATTCAATGAATAAATTCCTTTCAAATCTTGTGGAGAAATCTCTCATTGACCTGGAATGTTCTTACTGCATAGAGATTGCCGAGGTGAGACACTCTACATATCTATCAGTACTGTCAACATGCATTTTGTTTGTACAGTTTCTTGAAGTAATTTTGACATATGTGGTTTGGGAATGAACCGTCTGCTCAAGTCAATCTGCAAAGTAAAGAAAAAAGCATTTTTAAAATCAATAATCAGAACATAGGATACAGAAAATTAACATGACGGGTTGCACAGATATTAAAGTAATGGCCTTTATACTGTGTAACACGTATTTGTCATGATAGCTATGCTACAATAGATAACATAAGCTATTTCATTCCTATGATAATGGTGTAGCATGCAAATAGGGGGCGTGACAGGCAATAATGGGTGTGGCCTAAATAATTGTTCAATAATTGTAATCGATGTTACATGTACAATTAATCGTGATTTTGATTCAGGTCATAAGAGAGTTCATGTTATATGTGGCCGTGGGTCTTGGCTGACAGTCATTTTGATTTTTTTAAATTTAAACATAGAATGAACACAGTAAAGTCATCTGTTATGCATTTATTCTTTTATATATATATATATATATATATATATATATATATATATATATATATATATATATATATCCTCTAAAGAATGACAATTAAAAGTACTTCCCAGTGTTGATCCGTGTCCTCAAGATGAAACAATGAGAACCACAGCACTAGAGAACACAATTGGAGAAATTCATCAGTAGTGACATTAGATATATAATAGGAGTCATTGAAAATGGCCCAAAATGTAGAAAAATGTCACTTGTGGCATTATACATTTGAGGAGCTTCACTAGACATGTTAGACACATTTCTCCCCCTTTGCCTACTTCATAACATGTACGCAAAAAAGTGTGCGCATACATTTTTAATAAATTTGGCAAATGCCCCCCTCTTTCTCTCCACACCTTTCAAAATTGTAGGCATAAAAGATGTCAAATATATATAGTACATCTAGAAAATAGTAAACCCCCCCCCCCCTGATTTTCCTTTGGTGTAGATTGATAATATAAACCCTCTGCTTTGTTGCCCAATGTTGCTCATAAAATCTCCAAACTGCAAGCCTCTGAGCTTAGATGATATACGGCAGCAAAAAATATTTTAATATTTACTAGAAAAAGAGTTTTCGAAATGATATACTACTGTATATTATGAATCTTTTACTGCATATAAAATAAAACTTTGCAACAAAGTATTATGTAAAACATAGGACAGCAATATATTACTATTTCTGTGTGAATCTCACATTGTATTGTAGGTAATGGCGATGAAATTCTCTTCTAACACATTGACTTTCTGTGCTTTAATTGTAGGTTTATGTTTATAATAGCTTATTCGGCATCATCCAAACTTTTGTATTATGACATTTGAATTCCTATTGAAGAGCAGAATCTCTTCTTTCTAGTAGTTTAAATTGATGTCGTCTTTTTCATAATAGTATGTGGGTGATGAGGCTCTAGTTGTTAAGGGCTATGCATTCCGTTTTTGAACCTGAATGACTTCTTCCATTTCCACTGTTCAAATATTATTGGTTAAAACTCTTTTTTTTTTTTTTTTATATCAGACCATTTGAGGGCAAGTGGATGTAAGTGCAGTGGAATGCTTATGTGGTAGTCCGTGCCTAATTAGGAGTATTTGGTAGTAGATATATATATATAATGGGGAGCTTTAAAAGTCTCAGAGGTACAAATTAAAAATAAGCAATTTGTGCTGCAAAATACAAATCCAACCAAGGTGTTAAACTGTGATATAGCACACGGCAGCCGTACACGAGAAAGCAATTCAAAACTTGAAAATAATTTAGACTTTATACAAGGTTTCAAAGTTCTCAGCAAAATCTTAGAGAATTGTAATATGTTGTCATATTGACCATTAAACCCCTTAAGGAGGCAGCTCTTTTAGGCCTTAAAGGGGTATTCCAATATTAGACATTTTATGACATATCCACAGCAAATGCTATAAATGTTTGATCGATGTGGGTCCCACCTGTCTCCGTGACTCTGGCCACTGCTTCCAAACGATCAATCAGTGAAGATAGGGCCGGGAATTATGGAAACAGCGTAACACAGCATGCTCGGCTGTTTCCATAAGGGCAGATACAGACGGACGTTGCGTTTTTGCGCGCGCAAACAACGCAGCGTTTTGCGCGCGCAAAAACCATTTGACAGCTGCGTGTGTCATCCGTGTATGATGCGCGGCTGCGTGATTTTCACGCAGCCGCCATCATAGAGATGAGGCTAGTCGACGCCCGTCACTGTCCAAGGTGCTGAAAGAGCTAACTCTTTTAGCACCCTCGACAGTGAATGCCGAACACAATATCGAAAAACCTGTTGAAAAAGTTCGTACTTACCGAGAACTTCCCGGCCGTTGCCTTGGTGACGCGTCCTTGGTGACGCGCCTCTCGACATCGGGCCCCACCTCCCTGGATGACGCGCCAGTCCATGTGACCACTGCAGCCTGTGCTTGGCCTGTGATTGGCTGGAGCTGTCACTTGGACTGAATTGTCATCCCGGGAGGTCAGACTGGAGGAAGATGCCGGGAGTTATCGGTAAGTCAGAACTTCTTTTTTTTTTCTACAGGTTCATGTATATTGGGATCGGAAGTCACTGTCCATGGTGCTGAAACAGTTTAACTCTTTCAGCACCATGGACAGTGACTATCTCCTGACGTCGCGTACCGATAATTTTTTTGCCGGGTTCGGCCAAAACGAGTTTGGCCGAACCCGGTGAAGTTCGGTTCGCTTGTCCGGCTTCGCTCATCGCAAAGACACTCCGTTTGGATGTTCGGAAACAGAAAAGCACGTGGTGCTTTTCTGTTTACATTCATCCTTTTGACAGCTGGTGCGCTGTTTCAGTCGGTTCGCACGGAAGTGCTTCCGTGCAACCTGCGTGGTTTTCACGCACCCATTGACTTCAATGGGTGCGTGATGCGCGAAATACGCAGAGTTATTGAACCTGACGCGCTTTTTGCGCAGCAGACAAACGCTGCGCAAAAAGCACGGACTGTCTGTACTGCCCCATAGACTTGTATTGGTCCATGCGTGCCGCTTGAAAACCACGCGGCCCGCACGGACCGAATACACGCTCGTGTGAATCCCCCCTAATTCTCTTCGATATGCTAAAATTGGAAAACCCCTTTAAGGGCCAATTACACTAATAGTACACTGCCCCTTATAGAGTAGATATCCTAGCACAATATCGATAGTACAGGTAGACAATAGGTTAATCGCTCATCACCTTTATGAGTTGTGCAACAACATAATGACAGCATATGTCAAAATAAGGCTGGATTCACACGAGGTCATTACGTCCGTAATTGACGGACGTATTTCGGCCGCAGGTCCCGGACCGAACACAGTTCAGGGAGCCGGGCTCCTAGCATCATAGTTATGTACGATGCTAGGAGTCCCTGCCTCTCCATGGAACTACTGTCCCATACTGAAAACATGATTACAGTACGGGACAGTTGTTCGGCAGCGAGGCAGGGACTCCTAGCATCGTACATAACTATGATGCTAGGAGCACGACTCCCTGCAGTGTGTTCGGTCCGGGACTTGCGGCCGAAATACGTCAGTCAATTACGGACGTAATGACCTTGTGTGAATCCAGCCTAATAGTCAGCTGCAATTCCTTTCCTGGGCAGATGATGAATCTTGCAACATGGCTGGATCGGTAACTATAGAACAAAAAATTCTGGATGCGGGCGCTGCTGACAAGGAATGTCCCAACGAATGAATTTGTTGTAATGCTTCCCTTATTGATAAACATTGGCTACACATTTTGATACTGAATTGATATCCTCTTCAAGCCAAATACAGTTAGGGTATGTTCACATGACGCTCAATAAAAACGACATGTAAATGTGTCAAATACGCTAGCATTTCTTGTGAAACGCTTTTTAAAATGCAGGCATTCTTGAAGTATTTTTGCATGTTTTTTTACGCGTTTTGTTTGCGATTTTTGCATGTTTTTTTTGGCACGTAATTAAAACTCTCATTGACCATGGGATCATTTGGCACACTTTCGGCACATTTTAGATTCCACAGAATAGACCAGACGCTTTTTCTTACGCAACTCTGTGTACTAATACCCCGCTTTTCCATTGATTTGATATCCAGCATTTTTTGACAAGTATTTTGGCGAGTAAAACGCACCATAATACGCGTCTGTAAAGACATGCCGTGTGTACAGGGCCTTTACAGGAAACTACAGCGTACAAAAATGTAGGTTTATAATTAATATTACATTTTTAATTAATAATATAATCAATAGTAAATTTCTAGATGAGGCACAGAATATGTACCATTATGCACATACTGTACACGAAATGTCATAACTACAACTAAATAAATTAATTATTACCATTGCTATCATTCTAGTATTATCTAACAGATTACACAAATCTAAGTAGAATGTTTGTAAATATTGTAGGAAACGATAACTTTTACCATTGTCATGTATTATAGAGGAAGAAGCACCTAAACATATATTGGGTTCTGACATTCAAGCAATATGTTGTGCTTGCTTTCGCTTTCTTAATTTTGTCTATTAAATATCAGAATTTTTTAAGAAAGGTGCTTTCTAAGGTGCATCACTGATAACATTTCTATTTCCCTTTTTTTTTTCCCCATAAAGGACAATCGTACAATTGAGCCCCAAACCTATGGACGCATTGCGTCGTATTATTATTTGAAACACCAGACAGTTCGGATGTTCAGGGACCGACTTAAAGCAGAAAGTTCTGTTGAAGACTTGCTTTCAGTTCTGACAGTAAGTGAATAATATTTAACATTTTTGTTCTGTTAAAATATAGTGCCTCGATGTCCGCTGATTAATTTTACTTTACTATTATTCTGTTTCAGTAGTACCTCTCGTGACAATATTGTGCCGTTGTTGATAGTTAAACTATTTCCACCTGTTAATTATTTATTATCAAGATCTCTGCTTGCAATCTGTGAAAGGAAGTATTCAGGATGGGTTTTAGGATCTGGATGTAAACAAACATGTTCCCATTAACCCGTTAGTGACCGCCAATACGCCTTTTCACGGCGGCCTCTAATGGGCTTTATTCTGATGCATACGCCTTTTCAGGGCGCTGCATCAGAATAAATAAACAGAGCAGGGAGCCGATAAATCTCTCTGCTCTCAGCTACCAGAGGTAGCTGAGGGATAGGGGCATCCCTGCTCAAACGGGTGAGATCGATATTAGTATCGATCTCACCCATTTAACTCCTCTGATGCGGCGATCAATAGCGAGGGCCGCATCTGAGCGGTTTTGGAGAGACGGAGGGAGCTCCCTCTCTCTCCCACCGGCACCCGGCGATAAGATCGCTGAGTGTCTGTGTCTCCGATGGCAGCTGGGGGCCTAATAAAGGCCCCCAGGTCTGCCTGTAGTGAATGCCTGCTAGATCATGCCTGAGGCATGACCTAGCAGATGCCTGTCCGTTTAACGCCGTAAAAAATAATATAAAAAACAATGGAAAAATGTATGTTTTCTGTGAATCCTGCCTTAAAAAAAATTTGATAAAAAGTGATCAAAATGTCGCATCTACTCCAAAATGGTACCAATAAAAACTATAAGTTGTCCCGCAAAAGAAAAGCCCTCATACAACTGCATCGGCGGAAAAATAAAAAAGTTATGGCTCGTCAAATATGGAGACGCAAAAACAAATAATTTTGAAAAAATGTGTTTTTACTGTGTAAAAGTAGTAAAACATACAAAAACTATACAAATTTGGTGTTGCAATCATAACAACCCGCTGCATAAAGTTATTGTGTTATTTATACCACTCGGTAAATGACGTGGATTTAGGACGCAAAACAGAGTGGCAAAATTTCTGTTTTTTTTCTATTTCCCCCCCCCCCCCCAAAAAAAAGATAATAAAAGTTAATCAACAAATTATATGCACCCCAAAATGGTGCTATTAAAAAACACAACTTGTCCCGCAAAAAACAAGACCTTATACAGCTATGTCGACGCAAAAATAACTAATAGCTCTTGGAATGAGACGATGGAAAAACTTAAAAAATAGCTCGGTCATTAAGGTTTAACCCCTTCACGACCAGCCCACGTCGATTAACGGGCTGCAGTGCTGGGCTTTTGTCCTGCAGCCCGTTAATCTACGTGGTGTCAGAACAGCGTGCACAGCGCTCTCCCTATGCCCTGAATCTCTCAGCACACGCTGCTACTAGCAGACTTAGTGCTGAGAGAAGACAACAGGACCGGATTGGTGTCGGTCCTGATGACGTGATCACCATGATAAAATAATCATGGTGTTCACAGCAAAGTTTGTTGCAGCAACAAACTTTCACCTGTTTGTTACAATGTTTCTCCTCCCTCCCTGTCAGATCGTTCTGAGACAGTGAGAGAGAAGGAGCTGTGCCGAGCAGCTGCTGTGTGTCTCCTATAAAGACACAATGACTGTGAAACACACAAAAAACACCTCCACAGAGATAGTTTAGTGTAGGCAGCTAGTTATAGTTTAGGTAAATAGTTTAGGTAATACTCAGATTAGGGCAATTAATTAATATTCAATTAGGGCTTATAATGTGTATGTATATCTATAAAATCAGATATATATATATGTATATACTGTGTATGTATTTATGTATATATATATATATATATATATATATATATATATATATACATACACACACACACACGTAATATATTATATATAGACATATATTTGACATTTGTTAATACTTAAAATGAATAATTAGGGATGCTATATATCTATAACATCATATAGATATATACGTACATGTAATATATACGCATACACACATATACTTATATAAATCTCTTCATATATTTTACACGTCTGTAAATACTAAATACTTTGATTCATTGTTAGGGCTGTTCATAAATGTATTATTTATTAGGGTTGTCATAATTTAGTTGTAATGTAATTAATTACATATATATCTATGATGTGGTATAGATATACGCACACGTAATAAATATATATATGTATATATATCACAAACATTCATATAAATTATTAATTTTATTAATTATACATATCAAATAATTGATTGCTAGGGTTGTTCATAAAGTTATTAATTATTAGTCGTTCAACAATTGATTAGTTGTAAAGATTCAATTGATTATATATGTATACGTAATATATACATATACACACACATTTAGATAAAATAATTTATTCCTATATTTTACAGTTCTGTTAATTCTAGATACTAATTGATTAATTGTTAGGGTCTTTTATAAATCAATTGATTAGTGGACTTTTTCTTTGTTACTTTTATTAAAATTGTTACAAAAATGTGTTAAAAAAAAAACGGGAAAAAATGGCATGCAAGTTATATACCGCTGAAAAGGCATTTGCTCTCTTGGATTCTGATAGTGAATGTCACTTTTGGGGGGTTTCCGCTGTTTTGGTTCCTCCAGGGAGTTGCAAATGCGACATGGTACCGAAAACCATTATAGCAAAATTTTAGCTCCAAAAGCCAAATGGCGCTCCTTCCCTTCTGAGGGCTGTAATGTGTTCAAATATACGTTTATGATCACATATGGGGTATTGCCATAATCAGGAGAAATTTCTTTACAAATGTTGGGGTGCTTTTTCTCCTTCATTCCTTGCAAAAATTTAAAATGTCTATGTTTCTTCAGAAGAAATGTAGATTTTCATTTTCACAGACTAATTCCAATAAATTCAGCAAAACACCTGTGGGGTTAAAATGCTCACTAGACAACTAGATAAATTCCTTGAGGGGTGTAGTTTCCAAAATGGGGTCACTTTTTGGGGGTTTCCACTGTTTAGGCACCACAAGACCTCTTCAAACCAGACATGGAGCCTAAAATATATTGTAATAAAAAGGAGGCTTCAAAATCCTCTAGGTGCTCCTTTGCTTCTGAGGCCGGTGTTTCAGTCCATTAGGACACTAGGGCCACATGTGGGATATCTCTACATACTGCAGAATGTGGGCAATAAATATTGAGTTGCGTTTCTCTGGTAAAACCTTCTGTGTTACTGAAATTTTTCTATTACAAATGAATTTCTGCAAAAATAAATTACATTTGTAAATTTCACCTGTACTTTTCTTTAATTCCTGTGAAACTCCTAAAGGGTTAAGAAACTTTCTTAATGCGGTTTTGAATACTTTGAGGGGTGAAGTTTTTAAAATGGGATGATTTATGAGGAGTTTCTAATATATAAGGCCCTCAAAGCCACTTCAGAAATGAAAAAATATGATTTGGAAATTTCTTGAAAATGTGAGAAATTGTTGCTAAAGTTCTAAGCCTTGTAACGTCCTAGAAAAATAAAAGGACGTTCAAAAAACGATGCAAACATAAAGTAGACATATGGGAAATGTTAACTAGTAACTATTGTGTGTGGTATAAATATCTGTTTTGCAAGCAGATACATTCAAATTTAGAAAAATGCCATTTTTTGCAAATGTTCTCAAAATTTTGGTGTTTTTCACAAATAAATACTGCATTTATCGACCAATTTTTTTCACAGACGTAAAGTACAATATGTCATGAGAAAACATTCTCAGAATCGCTTGGAAAGGTAAAAGCATTCCCAAGCTATTACCACATAAAGTGACACATGTCAGATTTGAAAAAATCACCTGCTACCACAAGGCCAAAACAGGCTGTGTCCTGAAGGGGTTAAAATAGGCTGGTCATTAAGGGGTTAAATTGCAACAAGCAGAGATTTGAACACCGCAATTTAATGAAAAAGTACATAGAAAGATGCCTTACTGTTTATTATACAATGAATAAGCTTGGAGCGTGTAAATTTATGTAAAAACATATTCTATCTTTTTCAGTTTATACATATACGGTATTAATTAACCCCCTCCAATAATTTACCGTATATATATATATATTTTTTTTTTTATTTTATTTTATTTATACATATATATATATATTTATACACGGCGCTGTCGGCAAGGGGATTCTGCACAGCGCAGTACATTTACGAAAGTGTCATTGCATGGGCTCAGGAGCTGAGCCCGCGCCATCACCTGTGGGTGTTAGCTGTATATTACAGCTGACACTCTGCTGTAACAGCTGGCATTGGAGCTAGTTTAGCATCAATAGCGACTGCAGCTTCTAAGTGGTTTGTATCCCATCTGCACCCCTGCAACGCAAACGAAAAAGGCAGAGCCTAATAGGCTTCCTGTCCGTGTAAATCTGACTGTTCTAATATTGTTTATTTCACTACATAAGTAGTACAATGTATTATAACAGCAACCAGGGGTTCAGGCTTTCAATCCCCTCGTGGGACTGTAGAAAAAAAAAAATTCACGTTTAAAACACAAAAATCACCTTTTTTTTCAACAATAAGCCTTTTGTTATTGGATAAAACGACCCATACTATAAAGTTATTATGTAACTTAAAGGATGAGTGTCGTGAAAAAAAATTTTTTTATATCAATTTGAGTTTAGTGTTTTAATTTTAAAAAAAAATTGTATTTGTGTGTTTGTGTTTTACTTTTTTTTATTTTTTAACTTTTTCTTGTCTATGGGGCCTGCCATTTTTTTTTCCATCTCTGTATGTGTCGATTAACGACACATACAGACATGGAATACGGCACATACAGCCCCATAGTGAATGCGAACGGGTCCACTATGCTGTACACCGTCTGTGTGGGAACACAGTCCAAATTGAAGGTCTTCGGCCAAGCGACGTCCAACGCCATTTTCTTGTGGACCGGAAGCCGCGGCCGGACAGTAAGATTACTACTTCCGGTCGCGGCTTCGTGTTCTGAAGCAAGCACTTGGAGCAGACGGAGCGGACGGACCGGAGGGAGCAGCGGCGGCAGGAGCAGGTAAGTTATTTCTGTGTATGTACGTGTTTTAGTGTGTGATTGCTACTATATGTAAACCTACTACACTGTGTGTTCGCTCAAAAAATGGCGACACAGTGTAGGAGGTTTGAACGTTCAATCCCCTCGTTTCTCCCGGCACTAGCCAGGATAAAGGAGGGGGGATTCTGTGAGCTCACTAGAGCGAGTGTGTATTCTCAAATTTTGCAGCATAAAGCAATGTGGTTGCTTTATCACATGCCAATGCTGCAATTTTGGGAATTTCTCCATCTAGTGACCAGCACTGGTAAATGTTATAAATTAGAATCTAATTTATAATATTTCCTGACTCGTAAAAAAATTAGAACAATGTTTAATCATTTATACACTAACTGTTTAACTAAAAAAATAAAAGAAAAAAATTCTAGCGACACTTTCCCTTTAATCTGCACGGTTAACACCGTAAAAAATTAAAAAATGTAAAAAAAAAATTCTGTTTTTTATTGTCACCTTGCCTCCTAAAAATTTTTAATAAAAAGTAATCAAAAAGTTGTATTTACCCTAAAATGGTACCAATAAAAAAATCATGGTTTTTCATGATCATCCATCATGAAAGAGTTGCGGCTCTAGTAAGGCCTCATGCACACGACCGTGTTCGGTCCGTGATATACGGACCGCATGTTGGCTGCATTTCCAGGACCGAACACCGTTCAGAGAGCTGGGCTCCTAGCATCATAGTTATGTATGATGCTAGGTGTCCCTGCCTTCCCGCGGGAATTCTGTCCCATACTAAAACATGTTTTTAGTACGGGACAATAGTCTCATGGGGAGGCAGTGACTCGCAGCATCATACATAGCTAATAGGAATACATAGGAATTAGGAAAGGGAGGGCCCAAGCACATCTGCTGGAAGCCAGTTTTCCCGTATTATACCAGGGCAACACATTCCCAGCAAAGTTTCTCAAACTACAAAGGAGGAAAGGTCCTAAATAAGGTGCAGCGTGTGTTCCAAAAGGGGGATAAGAATGGACACCATTGATTAGTGTGACACTGACCTGTGCTTAAAGGATTGCTTCAAAGCGTGCCACACATCTTTGGATTATTAATTTTATTATTTCCCTTATTATTATACTACCCTGTCATGCCCTGATGTACTCCACCCACCTTACATGTTCCCCCACATTATAAACTTAAATGCTGGTAAAACCCCAAACAACACAACTACCAGGCAAAATCGGCACTCCAAAAAGCAAATGGCACTTCCTTAACTTATGAGTCCTACAGTGTGCCCAAATAGCAGTTTATGTCCACAAGTATGGCAGTGTCATACCCTGAAGAACCCGCTTAACAATTTCTGGGGTATGTGTCTCCAGTGGCACCAGCTGGCCACAGCATATTGCATACTGAAATGGCATATCAGTGGAAAAATGAAAATTTTTGCCTTGCAACATCAGCTTTACATTCATTTCTGGAAAACATCTGTGGTGTCTAAATGCTCACTACACCCCTTGATAAATGCCTTTAGGGGTGTAGTTTCCAAAATGGGGTCACTTCTCAGAATTTTATTATTTCACATCAGAGCCTCTGCAATTGTGTAAATTGCCAAATTGGGCCTCAAATGCGCATGCTACTCTTTCACTCTTGAGCCCTATCGTATTTCCAGTCAAAAAATGAGGGCCACATGTAGGGTAATTCTAAAGAGGAAACTCAGCATACTAGCTATAGAGCAGTCGTTTCATAGTGGCACAAGCAAGCTGGACACAATGCCATTTTCACTTTGCAACCACCACTGTGCACTAATTTAATCCTGTGGGGTTCACATCCTCACTACACTCCTTACGAATTCCTTGAGGGGTGTAGTTTCCAAATAGGGTCAGTTCTCCCTAGTTTCTTTTATTATTTCGCATCAGAGCCCCTTAAATTTTTAACCAATAGTATGTAACTTGCCAAATTAGGCCACAAATGCCAGTTTACTCTTTCACTTCGGAGCCCTGTTGTATGTCCAGGCACAGATTAGGGCCACATGTAGGATGTTTCTAAAACCAGAAAAAAAACAGTAAAATGCCTTGAGGATTGAAGTTTCCAAAATTGTGTCACTTCTGAGCCCTAGAAGAATTCCTTGGTGTCTAGTTTTTAAAATGTGGTTTTTGTCGGTGTTTCTTTTGTTTTGGCATCTCAAGCCCCTGCAAACTATGGTTGTGCCTAGAAAACGTCCTAATATAAAGAAGCCCCGAAATCTACAAGGTTTTCTTTTATTTCTGAGACCTGTATTTTAGTCAAGTAGCACACTAGGGCCACATTTGGGATATTGCATAATCAGGGTAATAAATATTGAGTTGCATTTGTCTGTTCACGCTTGCTGTGTTACAGAAAAAAAGGGTTAACATTTATTATGTGTTTCATTCCTGGGAAATGCCTAAAGAATTAAGAAACATTCAAAATGCTGTTTAGAATACTTTAAGGGGTGCTGTTTTTAAAATGGGGTTATTTATGGGAAGCTTTTAATATTTGGACCCCTCAAAGCCATTTCAGAACTGAATTGGTCCCTAAAAAAAATAGTTTTTCGAATTGTTCTTGAAATTGTGAAAAATTGCTGCTAAAGTTATAAGCCTAACGTCCTAGAAAAATAAAAGGTTGTTAAAAAAAGGATGCAATTTTGAAGTTAAAATATGGGAAATGTTAATTAGTGACTATTTTGTGTGATATACAGTAACTATCTGTCTTACAAACCGATTAATACAAATTTCGAAAAATGCAAATTTTACAAAATTTCTGATAGATTTTGGTGTTTTTTGCAAAGAGACATTGAATATATCGACCGCATTTTACCATTAAGATAAAGTACAATGTGTCACGACAAAACGACCTCCGAAACGCGTGGATAAGTAAACGCATTTTAAAATTAATACCGCATAAAGTCTCTCATGTCCGATTTGAAAAATGAGGCTGTCAGGAAGATCAAAACTGGCTGTAGTGGAAAGGGTTAATATAACATGTAATTTAGCTGCAGTCACATTTGGTATGCAGCCTAGCCACAGCTAGATGTGATCTTTTAGAGCCATTTCTCTTAAAATATCATGTATTTTGGTCAGATATAAATTTAGAAATAATTGGTAATTAAGTTATTTTTCCCGGTGTCCCTATTAAAGGTGTAAATTGAAGGTTTCTGACGGCCTGTTATTCCCAAAAAGAAAACCATTTTTCAGATATTTTTTTTCTTTGCAAATTAACGAGCCTTCTAATTAAGCCAATTGCTTCGCACCTCCATTGTCATCCAGTAACATTACATCTGTCTGGTGTTAATGCTTTCTCTTCACTTATGGAGGCATTTAACAGTTTTGGCAACCGGGAATAACACAGCATAGGGCAAATGGTCTAATTAGTAATAAGTGATATTGTCAAGGGGAAATTAACTGATGAAGTAACACACCAGCACTAGAAGGTGACATACTCGCGAATATGCGTTTACCATTTTTTCACACACAGACACATACACACATATACATCTATACACACATTATATATATATATATATATATATATATATATATATATATATATATACATCATATAATTAAAAGGAGTACAATATAAATGTGTGTGTGGCTCATTGAGAATAATGTTCTTACCACGTATAAAAGTAATCAGCAGCCTGCTATTTTAATCTGACCCTGTGCTCTTCCATCTGTTTTGATGTCATTTTCACTGCAAGATATACATTATTTAGGCATATACTAAAGATTTGATTTTAGAGTAAAACTCTGTTTTTGAGTAAAAGTATACAAAATTCTAGGGGTGAAATCTGACCGCCAGTGGAGTACATTTGCAAAGATGTAGTTTTGCATGCAGTTTATTTTAGATATTTAAATGGACACTAACGTTTCAAACAACTTATGCTGATTTAATAGTATACCTGATACAGATCAACTTTGTCATTAACTTACTGTTAAATTTCAGTTGTTTTATCCGTGCAAATTCTGTGTGAAGTTACTGCCACTGGGTGTCTCTCTGTGCAATGTTCGGGTCAGCTAATAGTCACTGTGGCATCTAAGTGGTTAGAGAGAGGGACGGGCTCCAACTCCATCGACACCCCAGAAATACGAACATGGAGTGCCGTTGGGTTGCCATAGTAGCCGAGGACCTAACAAATGCCCCCAGGACTGTTTTGTCTAAAAGGCTTCCTGTTAGTGGCACAGGAGTTTTTGCAAAGTATTATGTAAGCGATCACAAGATCGCAAGTTAAATAAACTTTATTAAACTTATTTTTTCTGGTCCCACTAAATTACTTTAAACACACACATATATATATATATATATATATATATATATATATATATATATATATATATATATATATTATATATTTATATGTATATATATTTATAAACCCCTTTTTTCCCCTAAAAGAAACTTTTTATTGAGAAAAAAATATAACATACTTAGCATCACAAAAATCTCCACAAATGACGTTAGTACATTATATTTACCATATTGCAAATGATGTAAAAAAAAAAAAGCTTTTTTTTCCATCCCCAAAATAATTAATACTTAAAGGGGTTGTGCCACAAATCAGTATTACATTGCTCTGTAAGCACGCAAAACAATTTTTTCTATTGGAGCTGTTTAAAAAAAATGCTCCTGTGTCCAGATATTGCTGTTAAATACTTGTTATGGTGCCCCCTGCTGTCTGATTCCCTTTTAGAACATCCATCTAATGTGTTCAGTGCTGGTGGTTACACAAGCTCAATGTCGGAATAATTCCTGCAATTCTACAGGCAAGCCATTATGAATTGTGTCAACAGAAGCAGCTTCTCTTCACCTGCACTGATTCATTAGGTGGTCATTTTGAGAAGGAATATAAAGCGCAACAGGGGGCGCCATAACAAGTACTGTATGTAACCGCAATCTAGACACCGGACCATTTTTTTTAAATTATTCCAATTGAAAAATTGTGATGTTTTGTCAGATCAAACAAGAGAAAATGTTGCCAATAAATACTGCAACTTGTTTCACATAAAGCAACCTCTAATTCAGGTACGGCGACAAAAAAATGAAGTTATTGGTGTCGTAATTTGGTGAAGAAGTTTTTTTTTCATTATAAAGGTCTTTTGTGGTGGAAAATTAAAAGAGAGAAAAAAATAGGTATATTCGTTATAGCCATAATGGTAACGACCCACAAAATAAAATGACCATGTTTTTTTATACCTCACAGTGAGCGGCTTAAAAAAAAAATAACAAAAACAATGGCGGAATTTCTATTTGTTTTTTTCTCCCACTAGATTTTTAAGAATAGTGAAACGATAAATTATATGTACCCAAAATTATGCCATTAACCCCTTAACACATTTTTCACGTATATGCTTGCCACGAGAAGGATCCAACGTGTATATGTACATAATGGTGATCGCGCAGACACACAACCTGTGCCTGCTCGATCACCGCAGGGGGCGGGCTCCAGCCACAATGGCCAAAGAATAACTGAAGATAACTCTGATCTGGGCCATTTAACCCCTTATATGCTGAAGTGAATAGCGACCGCAGCATTTAAGTGGTTTTTCAGAGGGAGGGGGCTCCTTCTGTCACCGATCGATGGCCCGCAATCGCCGGCCGCTGATGGGTTTGCTATGGCAGCCAGGGGCCTATCAAAGTGTCCTGCACTTCTTTTCCGCGGACGTTTTTTTACGCGTAAAAAAAACGCTGCGATAAGCGCTCCGTCGGAACAGAACGCCGTTTTCCTATTGAAATCAATGGGCAGATGTTTGGAGGCGCTCTGCCTCCGATTTTTCAACCATTTTTCAGGTGTTTACGGCCCGAAAAACGGCCGTGTGAACATACACTTAGACTGCCTTCAATTTTACTGACCGGCACTAATGCTTTGGTATATGGAGTATACCAAATCATTATATCAGCGATCAGATCACATTGTGAAGTCCCCTAGTTGGGACTAAAGTAATAATTGAATAGAGTTAAGGAAAGTTCATTAAAAACTTTTTAAAAAAAAGTGCACAGTTAAAATAAAATAAGAATACTTTATCATAAAAAGTGGTTTTATTTTGTAAAAGAGTAAAAAAAAAAAACACTAAATGATTACACGTATATGGTATTGCCGCAACCATAAAGACCAGAGCAATTGAATTAACACGTATTTAAACTTAATGGTGAATGGCGTATAAAAAAATAAAATAACTTTTTCCTTTCCCCTGCCCAAAAAAAAACATTAATCCGTAAGGACTCATGCACACAACGGTGTGTGCCGTCCGAGTCCCATTTTTCACGGACCCGATTCACCCGCTAAAGTGAATGGGTCTGTACAGACTATTGGGTGCCACTCGGATGCCGTCAAAAACGGCCGTGGCTTCAGAGTGATGATCGGAGACCAATAATAGTGGTCTCCGTTCCTGTGATCACTGTGAGAACCATTCACAGTGATCACAAAATGAAAAACGAAGTGTTTCTCCTACCTGTCTCTCTGTCTCTCCTCACACTTGTTACTCTGTATGAGAAGAGACAGAGAGAGAATTTTATTGTGACACCAAAGACACAAAATTACAAAAAAATCTAATAGATAAACTTTATATAAACTTCAAATGTATACCTAGGCTAGGGTTATCCTTAGGGCATGTTCACACGTGGTGGAGTTTTTCCGCTGCAAATGTTGGTGCAGATTCGGGGCAATTACGCAACAAATCTGCACCAACATTTGCATATTTGACAGGTAATTCAGACGTTGCAGATATCACAGCGAACTTGCCACATATTTCAGTTTTTGCATTGCAAAGGCTGAAATCCGCAGTGAAATTCCGCTTCTTCTCCGCAACAGTCAGTGCATGCTGCGGAGGGAAAATTCTGCACCGCAGCCTATGGTCCGCAACGGAGTTTTCCCGCAACGTCTGCACTAACTTTCCTAAAATTGTATGGAAACAAATGTAAAAAACGGCCGCTGGAGAATTCCACTGCGGACTGTCCGCAGCGGAATTCCACAGCAATTCCGCCACGTGTAAACATGCCCTTAGAGTTAGTCTAGGGTTATTCTAGGTTCTATTCTAGAGTTATTCTAGGGTTAGCCTAGGTTTAGTCTAGGTTTAGCCTAGGGTTTTTGTGTAGCGTACGTGTGTGAAGCCTGTGTATTTTTTTTGTGCAAAAAAAAAAGTAAAAAAAATATATGGAAAAAAAAAAGTTTTATAGTCTACGTGTTTGTTCGACATCAGTTTTTTGTGAAGCGTGCTTTTGTGACGTCCGTGTATTTTTGTCTGTGAAAAAAAATAAATAATGGAAATATAATAAAATTTGTCTGCGTGTGCGTCTGGTTACAGTCTTTGTCCTACGTGTGTGTCATTACAATGGCCCATAGAAGGTTCATGGTGGAAGAGGCATACGCCATGTTAATTTCTGACTCTGATGAAAGCGATACAGAAACCGCGTCCGAGGTAGAAATGTTGTCTACCAGTGATAGCGACGACAGTGATACGCTTTCTGCAAATGCAAGTGGCGCTTGCACAAGCACATGGCATGCCGCAGAAGTACCACAAAACACGGCCCACTCTAATCCCCCAGAATATATTGAGTGGGTACCCACAGAGTCATTTTCCCCTAATATCCCAGAATTTATTGCCACACCAGGGATAAATATTAATGTGGAAAATTTTACAGCCCCCGATTAAAAAAAAAATATTCATTACAGATGAACTATTGGAGCTGGTTGTCAACCAAACCAATCTGTATGCTCGCCAATTCTTTGCTGAAAAGCCAACGTCCTCCTATTTAAAGCAGTGGCACCCCACAAATACTGGCGAACTTAAAAAAAAATTTGGGGCTCGTCCTCAACATGGGGTTAGCGAAAAAGCCCTCAATTCGGTCATATTGGGCAACAAGCCCTACACATGCCACACCTGTTTTCCCAGCCGTTATGACCAGAAGCAGATATAAGGTGCTAATGCGCTTCCTTCATTTTATCGACAATCACCAGGCCCCCCCCTGCGCCTATATAAAATAAGGCCCCTGATTAAAAATTTTGGAGGAGTCATTTATGCCGGTGTACAACCTCGAAGAAAACCTAGCGGTAGATGAATCGCTGATGAGTTACAAAGGCAGGCTCTCATTCCGCCAGTACATCCCCTCAAAGAGAGCAAAATATGGGGTTAAAATCTACAAGCTCTGTGAGAGCGGCACAGGCTACACCTCTGCCTTTAGAACCAATGAAGGCAAAGACCGTGATATTACCCACATTATTAACTCATTTACTTTCACACTGTTTTTGTAGGGAGAACCAAAAGGGAGGGTTGCTTATTGGATAATGTTTCACTGTAGAAATGCAGCAATACTGTATTTTCTGGGAAAAACAATTTTTTATTTCTTTCCACCTATTAAAAATACTCACTATACCACTAGATGAATATTAGCAGGACATTTAGGGTATGTGCACACGCTAGCTTCCTTTTACGTCTGAAAAGACAGACTGTATTCAGGAGAAAACAGCTCCGTCGTTTCAGACGTAAAAGCTCCTCCTCGCATTATGCGAGGCGTCTTTGACGCCCGTAATCTTGAGCTGTTCTTCATTGACTTCAATTAAAAACTGCTCAAATTACGTCTGAAAGAAGTGTCCTGCACTTCTTTGACGAGGCAGTCATTTTACGCGTCGTGGTTTGACAGCTGTCAAACGACGACGCGTAAATTACTGGTCGTCGGCACAGTACGTCGGCAGACCCATTCAAATGAATGGGCAGATGTTTGCCGACGTATTGTAGCCCTATTTTCAGGCGTAAATCGAGGCATAATACGACTCGTTTACGCCTGAAAATAGGTCGTGTGAACCCAGCCTTATACTTGTCAAAATGACCTTCAGCACCACAGCAAATATAGCGTGGTTCCCTAAAATCAGCTCTGGCGTAAAAAGGCCTCCGAAAGCCAAAATTGACTCCTTCTATGATATGCCCTATAACGGGTCCATATAATAGATTAGACACACATATTTGGTATCACCGTACATGGGAGAAATAGCAGAATGTGGAAAGATGTCACTTTTAACCAATATGTCATATGGTGTTTCGAAATGGCTTAAAGAGGCTCTGTCACCAGATTTTGCAACCCCTATCTGCTATTGCAGCAGATAGGCGCTGCAATGTAGATTACAGTAACGTTTTTATTTTTTAAAAAACGAGCATTTTTGGCCAAGTTATGACCATTTTTGTAGTTATGCAAATGAGGCTTGCAAAAGTCCAAGTGGGTGTGTTTAAAAGTAAAAGTCCAAGTGGGCGTGTATTATGTGCGTACATCGGGGCGTTTTTAATACTTTTACTAGCTGGGCGCTCTGAAGAGAAGTAACATCCTCTTCTCTTCAGAACGCCCAGCTTCTGACAGTGCAGATCTGTGACGTCACTCACAGGTCCTGCATCGTGATGGCACCAGAGGCTACAGTTGATTCTGCAGCAGCATCAGCGTTTGCAGGTAAGTCGATCTTACCTGCAAACGCTGATGCTGCTGCAGAATCAACTGTAGCCTCTGGTGCCGATGTGGCCGTCACGATGCAGGACCTGTGAGTGACGTCACAGATCTGCACTGTCAGAAGCTGGGCGTTCTGAAGAGAAGAGGATGTTACTTTTCTTCAGAGCGCCCAGCTAGTGAAAGTATTAAAAACGCCCCGATGTACGCACATAATACACGCCCACTTGGACTTTTACTTTTAAACACACCCACTTGGACTTTTGCAAGCCTCATTTGCATAACTACAAAAATGGTCATAACTTTGCCAAAAATGCTCGTTTTTTAAAAATAAAAACGTTACTGTAATCTACATTGCAGCGCCTATCTGCTGCAATAGCAGATAGGGGTTGCAAAATCTGGTGACAGAGCCTCTTTAAGAAAAGTGACACTTTTGTAAAAAAAAAAAATTCAATTTACATTTTTTTTGGCCCAAGTTTGGACAAATTCTGTAAAATGTGTGAAGGGTTAAAACGGAAATTGAACCGCTAGAAATAGACTTTAGAGTGTCTAGTTTGTAGAACACAATGTTTTTTTACCATTATTTATTGGACTTGAAGTCCATTACCCATACATTAATACCATGGTGTAAAAAACGAAATTAAGACATTTTAGTGCGCAATTGAAAAAAGGGGCACTTGTGTTTTATACTATATTTCTGGTCAGAAAAAATAAACTACACCTCCAAGTCAGGTGTCCTTATGATCAGGATAAATGAAAACATATATTTCAATACATTTGTATGATACAATTACTTTTATTTTCAAAATGTTATCTTTTTAAATGATGAAAAATCAAAAAAAAAATTCTGTCTTTCCACGGCTATTAAAAAGAGTACCAAAAATGTTACCTATACATATATACCACAAAAAGGAAGCACTACGTGTTCCAAGAAAACAGTGCAAAATTCACATTGATACATAAAACACATACAGAGTTATACTGCGTTACATCTGTGAATAGCAAAATCTGTGAAAATTGCTCTGGTCACTAAGGTTAAAAACACCTTCGGTATTAAGGGGTTAAAGGACAATATTATTTTACTTAAAGAGTAAGTTAACATAATTTTTTTTTTTCATAAATCAATAGTACAAGTGAAAATTAAAAAAAACACTATTTGTAACATATCTTATTAGAGATAAATGTCTCTTTCTGCACTATCTGTCAATGTCTCATGCTCCATCAGACTCCTTTCGGTACACAGGAGTCCGTACACTGATGGATCAGGTTACAGCTGCTGTCCTTAGATGTCTATGTAAAGAGGAGGGGTAGCTAGGGTGGGAGGAGCTACTGTGCTGCATTCATAGTTCTACCCAAGTGCTAGATTCATAGCACAGTTCTCTGCGTGTGTGTACGTACGTACGTACGTACGTACGTACGTACGTACGTACGTACGTACGTACAGGGAACAGGATCTCCTTGTGGCATACCTCTGCTATTCCTACTGGAAATGTATGAATAAATTGATAACCGATTGTTGCCATTCCCCTTGTCAATATTAATAGAAGTCTATGAAGAGGGGAGGAGGAATGAGCAGCTACAGAGGGAGAGATGCTGCTGCTTCTAGTAAGTGTGTTTCTGTCTCCTCAGTACTGGATTCACAGCTACATAGCTCAGTATCGCTGTATGATGTCTTCAACACTGCTGCTTCTTCATAAGTGAGTGAGAAATAGGGGAGCAGGATCTCTGTGTTATGCATTTCCTTTGTTTTTCCTCCTGGAAATGTATAAAAAAAATTGACAACTGGGCATTCCTCTTTATAGCGCCAGCGGCCACTGACCTCCAGCATCTCTCTCCCCCCCCCGGCGACCGTGTGTCTGTTCGTGCTTGCCAGTGTCTTTCTCTCCCTTCTCAGGGAGGCCAGTGCGCTCTCCCTCCTCTCCTGCTCTGTGCCTGTAGGGCGTGTGCGCGCGCTCTTGCTGTGTTTTAAAGGCACCAGTAAAAGTGTCCCCAACCTATCCCTGCATATCCAGGGCTTCATAAGTGAGCCTGCCCTCTGCCCCAGTGCATCAGCAATGTTGAAAAAAAACCTTGTGTTATCCTGCCAAGGTTCCTGTATCCTGTTTTCTCCGTATTCTGTGTTCGTTACTAGTAATCAGTTTCCTGCCTATATCCAGTAAACCTGTAGCGACCCTGTATACAGTAGTCTGGCACCAGCCTTTATCCAATATTCCAGCTACCTGTTGCCAAGCCGTATCCTGCTACCTGCCTGTGCCCTGTTATCTGCTGCCATTTGCTACTCTCATCTGTGGAGTATTCCATCTCTTGAACAGAGTAGAGAGCAGTTACAAAGACCGCCATTCCCTGTGGAGGACCTGTCCTGTCTTGCACCACACAGGCAACACAATCATTTGATTGTGTAATGCTTAATTTCTCCTGTTTTGGCGCTGCAGAGAAACTGAACACGTACTGACAGGTTTCCCAGCTGATTGGTGGGGACCCCGCAGGGGGACGCTTTTTGATCATCTTATTGTTAAGCGACCCTTCTAAAAAGCAGGGATTGTCAAAAGGAGAGAACCTCTTTAAACTCAAACTATT
Source organism: Rhinoderma darwinii (assembly GCF_050947455.1). Lineage (NCBI taxonomy): Eukaryota > Metazoa > Chordata > Amphibia > Anura > Rhinodermatidae > Rhinoderma > Rhinoderma darwinii. The sequence continues at coordinate 220,928,553 of NC_134690.1, read as the reverse complement.
ATCTAGAAAAGTCATGTCAAACTATAATGAAATAATTTAACCATCGGGAAATGGGAAATTACAATATCGGTTAATCAGTTTTCTAGATCTGCCGAATGAAGTTAAAATGCTGACTGGTACACAGAACCGGGGAGAAGCAGTATCCCAACCCGATTGCCCTCTGATTTAATTTGTATCCGCATCCTTAGGCACTAGTTTGGTGGGACACAGTGTGTGGCTGAACTATATTTAAGGGGCAGTGTTAAATTCAGGGGTCAGTTTGTGGCACTATTTTAAGGGGCACAGTGTGTGGCAATCCATTCAGGTGGCACAGTGTGGTATTCTATTTTTAGGGAACACCGTGTGCGACATTATGTTTTTAGGGGGCATAGTGTTTGGCAATGTTATATTCAGGGGCACAGCGTGTGGCGCTGTATATTTAGGGGCACTGTGTGTGGCACTGTTACATTTAGGTGGCACAGTGTCTGGCACTGTTATATTCAGGGGGCACAGTGTGGCACCATAGAAAGTTTGTATTAGTATAGAGGGTAATGATATCAAAAAGTGAGTAGTCCAAGACATGTGCAGCAAACCCTGCAGAAAAAAGTTGTGGCCGCGGGATGTTGTCTGATGGTCTGGGCTGGCTGGATGGATAGGAAAAGAAAACAATTCCAATCAGAAAAGATGTCACCTGTGAGTCACTGAATGTCATTGTTTATTCTCCATAAAACTGCATACATGGACAGGAAGTCAGGGGCTCCGCCAGGAGCCATGATGGCAGCGTAAAGCACCCAGCGGCCAAGTGCCCCCCCCCCCAGGGTAGTGGACCCTGGCACTTGCACGTGTTCGCCAGGTGCTGATGCCGGCCCTGTCTAAATATGTACTGAGCTTGGTTCTGTATTGATGTAATAAGCTTGGTTCTCGTGTTGTATTTATGTAATGAGCTTGGTTCTGGTACTGTATTCATGTACGGTTCTTGTATTGTATATATGTACTGAGTTTGGTTCTGATACTGTATTTATATAATGAGCTTGGTTCTGTTGTATTTATGTAATGAGCTTGGTTCGGGTGCTATATTTATGTATAAGATTTGTTCTGGTACTGTATTTATGTAATGAGATGGTTCTAATACTGTATGTATTTGATTACTTACATATATATTATATTTGATATTTTATAATTATTTTAATTGATTAAGGGATAATTTTATTGAGCCAAGTAGGGAACCTGTTGTTAAAATGTAAATCCCACCCCTGCAGAGGAGTCCAAGTGTTTGAACAGCTGGTCTATGTGTTCATTGTGTCTTGGCTACATTTCATTGCTTCTGTTTAACAAAGGGCATAATACAAGGCTATGGATATGCATGATTTCCTAATTTTGTTATGTAGTAGGGTTTCATCCTATCATGAAGCAAATTTATCTGTGTAAATCTGTTACGCTGTAAAAATATTCAGTCTTCAAAGCAGACACGTTTTAACAGGGAAATTTTAACACATTGGTGGGCCCAGTGCAATAGTGCCAGATAGAGGGTAAAAGTACCTCTGTTTGTTCTCCACACAGTAATACTGGCTCTCTTGTGCCCAACACAGCAATAATGCCCCCCTTTGCGCTTCTCACATATAGAATTGATGCCCCCCTTTTCTGCTCCCCCACAATAACATAAATGTAATTAAAAAAAAATTATACTTACATAACTCTATTCACACGACGAGCCTGTACTGTCAACAGCCTAGCGCCGTTGGCGAGATTCAGTAATGTCATGTGCGGTTTAATGGTAATTTATTAATACTAGCAATAGTAAAATCATGAAGATGTAAATTTGCTGTGTATCTATGAAAACTCACCACATCTACTCATGTCAACATGGAAAAATCTGGTTTCCTGTGCAAACATTATTAAGGCGCTCGCTATACATTTTCTGGATTTTTATCTTCTTTGTATACCAATTGCAAATTAAACAAAGGCTATAAAGCTTTAAAAGATTTCCATTGCTTTTGGAGGTCCCTTGTGATAGAGCAGCCTGATGACTAATTCTTTTAGTTGGATTGGCACATACTGCACTTGTTCTTGAGCGACTTTGTGCATTCTTAATTGCACGCATGCTTCAGGATTTTTTTTTTCTTCAGAAAGACCTTTCACATTGCCAGAGAAGCAGTCATTGTGTCCTGTTCAATCCTGGAGGCGTACTTAATTTAGCACCACCTGATGCTAGCTTGTCTTTGTAGCTCTGAATTTTCCAAGATGAGTTATAGCAGTAATAGTTATATTAAACTCCTGAAGACCAGAAAATAATATGCTTTTCTATTTCTAAGAATTTATGTGTGATTTAAAGAGCACCTGCCACTGTGGAAGACCTCTTTAAATTACAGCATTAGTGTTTTATTCCAATAGTTATATTGGGGGGTACAATGGCGGACATATAGCTTGTACAGCCTGATCAGCAGCACAGGAACCCAAAGGAGGGAGGCCGCAGAGGACTTTTAAACAAGTGCCTTGGATCTCTCACCCTCGCTGCTTACACTTCCAAGAATCTTTCACAGATTACGCAGATATGCAAAATCTCAGTCATCCAATCACAGAGACTCTATGATTGTCTGAGCTGCTCTGTGATTGGCTGATAGCTGATTAGAAAACCCCCTTTACAACATCTAGCCAAGTCAAAGAACTCTCCAGGAGGTGGGGTTATTATTGTCAAAGTCTACAATTAAGAGACACTTTTGGATTATCTCCAGATGCAAACCACTGGTAACACTCAAGAACGGAAAGACCAGGTAAGATGTTACTAGAAAACATCTAAAAAGCTGCTTAGTTCTGGAAAATAATCTTTTGACAGATGAATCCAAGATTATTACTTGTACTAGAATGAAGGCCTGATGATCCAAAGCATACCACATCATCTGTCAAACATGGTGGACGCAGTGTTATGGTATGGGCATGTATGGCTACCAATGGAACTGGGTCATTGGTATTTATTGATGATGTGACTGTGAATAGAAGTAGCAGGGTGAATTCTGAAATGTATAGAGCGAGACTTTCTGCTGAGATTCAGTCAAATGCTGCAAAACTGATAGGATGGCAATTCACAGTATAGACGGAAAATTACCCAAAAAATACAGCGAAAGGAACCCAAGAGCTTCTTAAAGCAAAAAGGATAGGTGATAAATGTATGATTTCTGGGGGCCCCACCACTGAGATCCCCACCGATCTCAAGAACTGAGGTTCCGACTCCCGTTCCTCATCACTGAACAATCGCAGTGAAGAGGATTTTGAATGGAGTAGTGGTCACGCATGTGCGCTGCTGCTCCATTCAATGTCTATGGGATGACTGAGACAGCCGAGTACAGCGCTCAGCTGTTTCCGTCATTCCCATAGACTTTAAGACTATATAAAAAGTTGCTGCAACTCCTAAGCGGTTAATGCAATATTTTTGTCGCACTCCTTGAATTAAAGTCTACACTTCAATCGCATATTCATTGCTTTGTTTGAAATCCATTGTGGTGGTGTACAAAGGCTAAATGATGAGAACTGTGCTACTGTCCAAATACTACTTCTCCGACTGTATATACGTGTGTGTGTGTGTGTGTGTGTGTGTGTGTGTGTGTGTGTAGCTTCTACACATATCAATTTTAATTAAGGTGTTTTATATTTATATATATATATACACAGTGAAGGAAATAAGTATTTGATCCCTTGCTGATTTTGTAAGTTTGCCCACTGTCAAAGACATGAACAGTCTAGAATTTTGAGGCAGATATTCCTCCTGCAAAATACCCCGTGTGAACATAGCCTAAGAGTTCAGCCTCCTCCAGACCAGTTACACGCTCCAAATCAACTTGGTGCCTGCATTAAAGACAGCTGTCTTAAATGGTCACCTGTATAAAAGACTCCTGTCCACAGACTCAATAAATCAGTCTGACTCTAACCTCTACAACATGGGCAAGACCAAAGAGCTTTCTAAGGATGTCAGGGACAAGATCATAGACCTGCACAAGGCTGAAATGGGCTACAAAACCATAAGTAAGACGCTGGGTGAGAAGGAGACAACTGTTGGTGCAATAGTAAGAAAATGGAAGACATACAAAATGACTGTCAATCGACATCGATCTGGGGCTCCATGCAAAATCTCACCTCGTGGGGTATCCTTGATCCTGAGGAAAGTTAGAGATCAGCCGAAAACTACACGGGGGGAACTTGTTAATGATCTCAAGGCAGCTGGGACCACAGTCACCAAGAAAACCATTGGTAACATATTACGCCGTAATGGATTAAAATCCTGCAGTGCCCGCAAGGTCCCCCTGCTCAAGAAGGCCCGTCTGAAGTTTGCAAATGAACATCTGGATGATTGTGAGAGTGATTGGGAGAAGGTGCTGTGGTCAGATGAGACTAAAATTGAGCTCTTTGGCATTAACTCAACTCGCCGTGTTTGGAGGAAGAGAAATGCTGCCTATGACCCAAAGAACACCGTCCCCACTGTCAAGCATGGAGGTGGAAACATTATGTTTTGGGGGTGTTTCTCTGCTAAGGGCACAGGACTACTTCACCGCATCAATGAGAGAATGGATGGAGCCATGTACCGTCAAATCCTGAGTGACAACCTCCTTCCCTCCACAAGGACATTAAAAATGGCTCGCGGCTGGGTCTTCCAGCACGACAATGACCCGAAACATACAGCCAAGGCAACAAAGGAGTGGCTCAAAAAGAAGCACATTAAGGTCATGGAGTGGCCTAGCCAGTCTCCAGACCTTAATCCCATCGAAAACTTATTGGGGGAGCAGAAGATCCGAGTTGCCAAGCGACAGCCTCGAAATCTTAATGATTTACAGATGATCTGCAAAGAGGAGTGGGCCAAAATTCCATCTAACATGTGTGCAAACCTCATCATCAACTACAAAAAACGTCTGACTGCTGTGCTTGCCAACAAGGGTTTTGCCACCAAGTACTAAGTCTTGTTTGCCAAAGGGATCAAATACTTATTTCTCTGTGCACAATGCAAATAAATATATATAATTTTGACTGTGATTTATTATTTTTATTTTTTTTATATAATCTATCGCTCACTGGAAAAATTAACCTAGCCTAAAAATTCTAGATTGTTCATGTCTTTGACAGTGGGCAAACTTACAAAATCAGCAAGGGATCAAATACTTATTTCCTTCACTGTATATATATATATATATATATATATATATATATATATATATACACACGCTGTATATAACACCTACATATTTGGTATCTTCATAACTGGCACAACATGTACAATAAATGTACGTGCTTATTTTAGGTCCGCGATGAACAAGGTAAAATAAATTAAAATAGGTATGTGTCGAAGCTACAACTTATCATGTAAAAACACGATCCTATAATTTAAAAAAAGTTATTAGTGCCGAGATGCAGGGAGGAAAAATTGTGTGGTCCTAAACCCCAAAAATGGCTTGGTCCAGAAGGGGTTTAATAATCACCAAACATCATTAAATGTCTAAATATATAGCATAGGCCTTTATAAATAGGAATATAAGATATTCTTATTAGAACGCTAAATAGTTTTGCACACTGAAATTGCTTCTCCTGTGCAACAAGTGCTATTGCCTATGGAAATATAAATGTCGGACATAAAGGTTGGAAGAGTCATTTTATTTTCCATTTGTTTTAATATTACTTTTGTTTTTGCTAATATTGTAGTTAGCACAAACACACATGATCTAATCAGTGTTAGTCCAAACCCCCCGCCCCCCGATGCAGCCAGGACTACGGCGATATGTGTGGTGTTCTCGAATCCACATGGTGCCATGGGACACCTAACATGGTTGATCAGATATTTCTGTATTCATTTACCAACATGAGTCTTTGCTTTCCCATTATTTTCTTGCAGTGTTAAAGGGGTTTTCTGATTTAAAACTTGTATGTGTCAATTCTTTTAACCTGGGAATGTGAATACATTTGTAATGTACTTATAGTTTCCAAACTGGCCCCGTTTCCCGATGCTGCACATGACTGGTGATGTCACTCTATTTGCCCGCTGTGTTTATCAGCCGTATCCCTGTTACGTGGTGTAATTATTCCAATTTTCTTCCTGGTATACGACACGTCAGTAGTGATGTGCCGTGAAAGGGCTGTTCCGTGTATGGGCTGTTCTGTTATACAGCTAGTAATGCACATGCACGGCAGAACAGCAGGGACTGCGCATACGCGTTACTGGCTGAATGACAGAACAGCCCATACACGGCACATCACTAGTGACATGTCATATACCAGGATTGAATAATTACACCACATAACTGGTATACAGATGATGAACACAGCGGGCAGAGAGTGACGTCACCAGTCATGTGCCCTACGACAGCATTGGAAAACGGGGCCAATTTGGAAACTGTAAGTACATTACAAATGTATTCACATTCCCAAGTTAAAAGCGTTAACACATACAAGTTTTAACTCGGGAAAATGCCTTTAAGCCTCTTTTACAAAGCAATATTTTGGTCAGTATTTTGCGTCTGTATTTGGAGGCGGAAACTAGAAGTACGCAGAGGAAAAAAATTTATGGAAACATTTGCATCTCTTCTGTGTTTTGAACACACTCCTGGTTTTGGCTCACAAATACTAATGAAAAATACTGACTAAAATACTGCCACGTGAATGTGGCCATACAGGTTTTTCCGTCCCACATGGAGTCATCGGATATCCCTTTATTCATCCACGATTTTTGCAACTTGATATTGTAACACTTACGGTACTTATAGCTTCATGGTTGTTTCAATAGATGTAATTTATTTCACTATTGTCCATGTTCGAGATACAAAGTATCCTATGGTTGGTTATTTGCCGCTCTCCAGGTGTGGTATATTTTCTAACCCAACTAGGAAATCTGGGATTATGGGTTTTGGCACATGTAGTGCTTTTTATTTGTTTTTCAATTGTCTGTTGTTATATTGTGATGAAATAAAACTTTTGCTATTATTGAAGAGGTGCCGTTTTGTATACATGTTTTTCTGGCTTGAATAGAAGTATGACAGTGTAGATTATTTTATATATGTGGTGTAGTATGACGTTTTATATACGATGTTTTATGATGTCATTGGTTTGATGATTTTAATAGATACAGCTATGTAAGCCTGTGTTTTTCTATCTTGTCATAAAGAGCAGATGGATGCTTGACTGACTGCTAATCCACAGCTGGATTGGTTTCAGCAGCCCCTACATTTCTAGGTTAGAGTGGCTTTTCTGTCGGACTGAGAGGGCAGCTAGAGAGGGATATCATTATTCATTAGGGTCCCAGTGGGAGCGCTGCCAGCAGAGATTAATTTTTTCTGTTATGCTTGTAAAACAAGCTCAGGTGGAGTCTGTAATCCTCAGGGCACGGGTGGCAGATCAAGGAAGATGCTACAAAGCTAGTTAATTTTCTGATTCCAGAGGAAACAGAAGCTCAGTTAGAGGTATAAAAACATGATTGCAAATCTAAGTAGCTAAAATCCAAATGGGATCTTGGAAAACATCTGGCACCAAAATCTTTCTGTAAAAAAAGTCCTTGAAAGTTTACACACAAGCCAAACGATTTGCAAACTATGTTGATTTACTGACATACAGTACATATATATTATACATACAAATAAATAAATAAATTATATATATATATATATATATATATTTAATATACACATGTAATTTATTTATGTACAGATCTGATGGGTTCTTTTTTTATTAGCATTTTTTTATTAATTAAAGGGGATGCCCAGGATTAGTACAACATGCCTGCTTACTTTCAAAGACAGTGCCACACCTGTCCGTGGATTGTGTCTGGTATTGCAGCCCTGCTCCATTGAAGTAAATTAGGCTACACTGAAATACCACTTGCAACCTGTGGACTGGTGTGGTGCTGTTTATTAAAGAAAACAGCCATATTTTTCTAATCCTGGACATCCCCTTCAAATGTTATCATAAATGTGGTACTTGACATATGGCCAAAAAATTTAAATACAAAATCTATAATCTCAATCCCACATGCTTACCCACCCACCCTATTAGAAAGGAAGGGGGAGAAACTGAAAAAACTGACTGCATCTGTAATTTCTTATTAGGTATGACCATTCCGTTCTGTAAGCCTCTCCCAGGAAGTTCGTTATGACCTCTATTTCCATGCAGCACCTTCTCTAATCTTCTATTATACTCCACTACATTTATCCATCCACTTGTTATGGGAGCTACGGACTGCTACGTTTTAGCTTCTTATTCAGATTAAAACCAGATTCTAAGATTTATTTAATCCCATCTTTTTGACGCCACCTAGAATACAAACTTTAGAATCCATAGTTAAATATAAATGTAATATTTTGTTAACCCTCTGCACATTTCAGTCCAATACCTAAACAATTTAGGACAGCGGCAAAATAAATGGATTAGCCTAGTTTTATTCCCTCTACAATGTGGCCATTTGATGGTTTCCTGTATACTTAATTTTACAAAGAAAACTTGTAGTATCATCAAGTCTAGTTATGAGAAAAAACTGAGAAACCTTATTTGGGGCCTTCAAAGATATTGCCGACATCCCCCCCATTACCTGTTCTCAAACTTCTTCTGACATCCTCCCCCCATCATTAGACCATTTCTTCTTACAGCTCAACTCATGGTTTATCGGTGTACCCCAGGGGCGTAACTAGGAAAGACTGGGCCCCATAGCAAACTTTTGACTGGAGCCCCCCCTCCCCTAGGTGTCACACAACCCCCCCCCCTTGTAGATAACGCCATACAGCCCCCCCCTGTAGAGAACGCCATACAGCCCCCCCTGTCGAGAATGCCATACAGAGTCCCCCCTGTAGATAACGCCATACAGCCCCCTTTGTAGATATCTACAGGGGGGACTCTGTATGGCGTTATCTACAGGGGATCTGTATGGCATTATCTACAGGGTATCTGTATGGCATTATCTACAGGGGGTCTGTATGGCGTTCTCTAGAGGGGGGCTGTATGGCGTTCTCTACAGTGGGGGCTGTATGGCGCTAACGCCGTACAGCCCCCCTGTAGGTAACGCTATACAGCCCCCCCTGTAGGTAACGCTATACAGCCCCCCTGTAGGTAACGCTATACAGCCCCCCCTGTAGGTAACGCTATACAGCCCACCCCCTGTAGGTAACGCTATACAGCCCCCCCTGTAGGTAACGCTATACAGCCCCCCTGTAGGCAATTCTATATAGCCCCCCCCCCCTGTAGTTAACGCTATACAGCCCCCCTGTAGTTAACGCTATACAGCCCCCCTGTAGTTATCGCTATACAGCCCCCCTGTAGTTAACGCTATACAGCCCTCTCCCCCTGTAGGTAACACCATGCAGCCCCAACCCCCCCAAAAAATCCGACCTACAGTGTGTCCTACAAAAGACATGTATCCCCTATCCACAGGATAGGGGATACATGTGTGATCGCTGGCATTGATAGGGAGAATGGGGGACCGAAAGTCCCCTAAAATTCTCCATCACTAACCTCTGACTTCCGGAGTCTGCGCAGCTCAATAAAAATGAAAGGAGCGCTGGTCACACATACGCACAAGCGCGACTGGCGCTCCATTCATTTCTACGGAGCTGCCGGCACAGACCCCAGAAGTCCGAGGTTTGTGATGGAGAACTTCAGGGGACTTTCGGTCCCCCGTTCTCCCTATCAATGCCAGCGGTCACACATGTATCCCCTGTCCTGTGGATAGGGGATACATGTCTTATGTAGGAACAACCCGTTTAATGGCAGAGCGGGGAGATACCTCCCTGCTCTGCCGTAGTGTTCAGTGGTGTCGCGCTGTAGCAGCCATAGCGGCTGTTAGCGGAGCCTCCGGCCATGGTGGGAGCCCGTGCCGGCGGGCGACACGGGCCCCCTCATGCCGCGGGCCCCGTAGCAGCTGCTACGGCGATAGTTGCGCCACTGGTGTACCCCCTAATATTAATCTCTAGGCCCTAGATATATAACCCTAATTTACTGTCTTGTATGATTTTATCAAGAATCTCAGAAGAACATCTCAAAAAACAAAACAATGTTTCTGTTACATCATTTCTCACATGCAAATACTTACAGAAATCCCCCCTAAGGGATGCCAAATTCTCTCGTCAAGGTAGCAAAATCTTTCACCACTATTCCCTTACATAATGTACTTGTATTTGCACAAGATTTATATTGTTCCAGATTGGAGTGAAAGTAAGATAACCCCTTAATGCCTGAAATATTTTAACTCCACACATCACACATTGTCAAGTGCATTATTTCATTTTTTACTTGACTTTTTTGCAATAAAACAATCCCATCTCCAATACCTCAAATATAGATTTCTGATCGGTATAATAACCATTTTTATTTAAGATATAATTTAAAATTGTGGGAATATTCTCCCATCTCAAGTGAGTTCAATGCGTGAACAAGAAGTAAACATACCAGGTTGGAAGAAATAAGCTGCCGTTATCATTCCGAATGCGTGCCGAATTCCCTTTCCAGATAAAGTCACCTAATATCTTATCTATGGTTTTAAAGATATATTTTGGTAGCCAAATCAATGTTTATTGAAAAACAAACATAATCTATGGTAAAAAAAATATATATATTTATTAAATTAATGCGACCTACCATTTAGAAGGGCATGTTCCGCCAACTCATCGCTTACACAACAGTGGTGAAGTATTCAAGCTAATATAATCTGCCAATTCATGTGAAATATTAATGCTTTAATAATTAAAACTAGAAAGTCATGCAATTATCTGTATCTCCAAACTTGTATCCAGAACATTGTCCACTAACATCATACTGTGGCTTTTCCCAGTTGCTTTTAAAGCCTGGGGGGGGGGGGGAGTCCTCTATTCCTTTAAAGGGGGTTCCTGAGACTATGATGTTTTCAAAATGGTCTGCTCGTGATATGTATTGTGTAATATTTCCCCCCAAAATAGCTGTTTCAGCAGTTTGTCTCATTGTCCGAGTGCTGTAGCCGTGCTCTGGTATGTTTACATTGCAAACTTCTGGTCCATGACCGTTTCCTTTCCTCCTCCAAGACTACAAGGTCCATGCTGCATAGCAGCTGAAGATCCTCCCAGTAAAGGTCAAGTGATGCAGTAAGAGCTGAGGTTTGAGCATGTGTTGGGACAACTTGATGTATTTCTACCACACATGCTCAGAGGATGATGCAGAGGAGCCGGTCGACCCCCTCCTCCGTACAGTGCCATCGACAATGATGTGCCCGTAAATTAAGTGCACTGAAAGAAGATGTACGAGACGTTGGCGGAAGTCAGTGTTTTCAAAGTGTTATGTTAGTGATTAATTGGTCCCAGTAAGACCCTTTAACTATTACAAAATCTTTATTGACATCCCTCAGAAAGAGCAGACCAACTTTTCTTCCGGTCTTCCAATAAATCGATATCAATTGCGGAGGAGCGGCGATAGGAGACATCCTTGCCTAGTGCTAAATAGGGCAAAAGGCAGGGAAACAACCACATATACCACCACCTTCGCCCGGGAATTTGATTGAAGTCGTTCACCCATCTAATAAATTCCAATGTGTTACCGATCCAGTGGATACAGATGTGACGTTATTTCTTTCACATATAATTTATGTATATCTGCCTGCTGAATGAATAACTTGCATGTCTCATACTTTAATCATGTAAATCAATGGCAGACAGATCCAAATGTATGTGTATATGCTTACATAGTATGCGTTCTGTCTAAAGGGGAAAAAAAGGCGAAATGCGTGATGCCATGATGGGCCCAGCAACGTCACACTACCCTCTGCACCACACCAAGGCTGGATTCACACATGCAGTTTGAAATGGGTTTGTTTTTTTTTTTTTGTTTTTTTTTAGTTATAGATAAAAAAAAAGCTAAAGAATGGGTGCAATAAGAAGGAAAATTATAAAACGAAGACTTTTATTCTCCCTTCTTTTGTATCCACTACTGTGTTTGGCTAAACAAAGCTGCACCTTAGGCCATGTTCAAACTTAGCGGACTTATTTTGGATTGTCAGTGTGAATGCCACACTGAAAACCTGCAACAAATTACAGTATAATGGCAGTTAAAAAAAAAAAATCATGCCCATGGATTTCACCATCATGTTCGGAGCTGTACAGCCCCTGTGTGCTACGGTACCATGCGCTGTGTGCCATGTGCATGAGGCGTTATAGTGGCTGTAAGCAATCCATAAGGATATCGGAAAAATGTGTTGCATGTAATTCCTGTAATAAATGGGACTGTACAAACTAAGCAAACATATAATTTGTTTTTTAGAATATATTTGAAGTTTTCCATACACACTTATCATTATGGGTGCTCATTTCTGTATATTCTCCGTTTTATTTTGGCTGTGTTCAAGCATTATGTCCTTTTTATGATAGAAATCACACACAGTCTGTTGGGCCGGGAGTGAACTCTTATTACTCTGTAGACAGTGGCAAAGGTCTCTGAGCTCTTGACCCTTGATCACCAAGAATGCCATGCGCAGTGTTTGCCGTAGTGATTTAAATAAAAAGGTGAATTGGTGAAACCTATGCCCTTCAGAATTTTTAAGTGATCGCTGACCTGTGTGACTGCCCCTGACCTGAGTTTCACACTGGTTATCAAGTGTTGTTTTCACAAAACCGTAATCAAAATAACGTCCTGCCTGTTCCACTGGAAGTTGGAGTCATTTGTATTCATTTTGTCTTCACGTCATGTTGGCTTTGAACAGAGTTCGTAAATACAACAGGCTACACAGGAGCAGAACAATACTGTGAATTCCTTTAGAGTTGGGACATAAACAATCTGCTCGTGATTTGCTAGAATATAAATATTGACAAGGTTATGTCTGTATGCTTTAGGGGCTTTTTAAGTAAATAAGGCTAAACCTACAGCAGTTTTAACATTCTTAGGCACTGTTCACACCACTGTTAAAATACTGGCATTTTAATAGTAGTGATTGTTTCAGAGGTGGACATACCATATATGTAGCCTGTGCGGATGCACAAAGGGGCCTACTGCTAGCGTTTCCGACATTTCATTATATGTATGCCATAGTCAGTAGCAGGCTCAGTTGCTGAGCCCGATCTATAAGCAGCGGGTGCCAGATGTATATTACAGCTGACACCCTAATCTGTAGGGGTTTAACTAGTTAAATGCCATAGTCAATAGTGGCTATGACATCTAAGCCGTTAGACAGAAGGGGGCCCCTTTTCCAGCGGCAGGGCTCAATAGGAGACTGCTTAAGGGACAATGCACTGCAATACAGAGGCACTGCAGTGTATTATCCAAGCGATCAAGTTATATTATTGTCCAAGTGATCATGTTTAAGTCCCTTAGTGGGACTAAAAAAAAGGATCTAATAGAAGGTTTAATAAAAGTTAAAAAATATATTTAAAAAAACAATAAAAGAAAAAAAAATAACCTTTTTCCCATTCTTATGCAATATAATGTAAACAGTAAAAACAAAACAAAAAAAAAACATAACTGGTATGTCTGAGCCCATATTAAAATATAACCTTATTTATCCCACACATTGAACGCTGTAAAAAAACAAGTCACATAGTCACCCCAAAAAATGTAATAAAAAGTAATCAAAAAGGCTTATGAACCCCAAAAAACAATCAAATCTACAATGTGCCAATAAAAACTACAGCTCACCTTCCATAGACTTCTATTGGCCACGGGTACCTTCCCGTTTGCTTACGGGAAGGTGCCCGTGCCGTTTAAAAATATGGAACATGTCCTATTTCAGGCCGTAATTACGGCACGGGCAGGCCCATAGAAGTCTATGGGGCTCCCGTAATTACGGGTGGCTACGTGTGTGCACCCGTAATTACGGGAGCGTTGCTAGGCGACATCAGGGGATAGACACTGTCCAGGGTGCTGAAAGAGTTAACTGATCGGCAGTAACTCTTTCAGCACCCGGGACAGTGACTACCGCTGGAGTTAATAGTATTAAAAGTTAACTTACCTGCTTCTTCCTCCAGTCTGACCTCCCGGGATGACGTTTAATCCCATGTGACCGCTGCAGCCAATCACAGGTTAATTACAGGCTGCAGCAGTCACATGGACTGCCGCGTCATCCAGGGAGCTCGGACTGGATGTCAAAAGAGGGACGCATCACCAAGACAACGGCCGGGGTACGTATGAACTTCTTTTACTTACAATCGCTGCGTTCCGCTGCGGAAACTCTGCCCGAAATGGCTGCCCCTTCTCTATATCCACCACTGATAGAGAGAAGGGGCTCCCGATTAGTGCAATGCAATTTTGCAGAGAAAACGGGTCCGTAAATACGGGTGGAATACTGGTGGCAACGGGGCTGTATTTACGGGCACGGGTCCGTAAATACTGGTGCAATACGGGTCAAATACGTGTGACAAAGTACCCATATTTATGGGAGGAAAAAAATATGTTTGTGTTCATGAGGCCTTAACACTGTTCCATAGATGGAATAATTAAGTTATGGGTCTCAGAATATGGCGACACAACACTTTTTTTGTAAAAGTAGTAAAACTGAAATATATATGTATAAATTTGGTATCGCCGTTACGGTACTAACCCGCAGAAAGAAGTTAGCTTGTAATTTTTACCCCACGGTGAACGTAAAATCGAAACCGAGAAAACAATGGTGAAATTGCTGTGTTTTTTTCTTATTCTCATTCCAACCCACAAGAAAAATGCTTCAAGTTTTCCGCTACATTATATGGCACCATTATAAAATATAACTCATCACGCAAAAGCCCTCATACGGCTATGTTGACGGAAAAATAAAAAAAGTTACGATTCTTGGAAGGCGGGTATGAAAAAAACAAAAACTGGCTCTAGCGGGAAGGGGTTAAAAAGAAAATTCTAGGACTTACTAGTGTCTACTTGACGCATTTAAAGGACTGTTAATGATTGCCATAGCTCATAATTACTGATGAATGGCAAATCCACCAGAGAAGTGGGCTGATCATTGAAGGACTAGTTAGAAAGGAGTGTTATGAACACTCTGAACAAACTAGCTGTTACATAAGGGGCCCGTATACAAACTAGCTGTTACATAAGGGGCCCGTATACTTTCTGTCTATTTCTGTATTTTTTAACATAGAGGACAGTTAAGCCCAGTTCAAATGGAAACCGCATTGGAATCAGCGGCAAAAAACGATATCAATGGGAGGTAGCGAGAGCTTTTTTTTCGGGTTTGTTTGCCCGCAGCGCTCAATGGCGCAGCTGAAAAACGCTGCGATTTTTCTGCCTGCAAAAAAAAAACTCTGTGTGAACAGGGCCTAAAATGCATGAGACTCTTTGCTGCAACTATGCTCTGGTATTTAATAGAGGTAAATAGTTCTTCTCTGCTAAAATGCCAAAAGCTAGCATTTCCAATTTTTTCCCCTTTAATTTGATGGAGAACAGCAAAACTGAATAACAAAGTCTATTTTTTGTTACTTATATAGCACCAACATATTCCCCGGTGCTGTACAGAGATTACACATTTTATTAGAGGAGTCTTCCTATTTGAAGCACTAATCACATATGCCATAAATGCTTTCTACGTGGAGGTCAGGAGACCCGTGGCCCTATGAACCATGTTTGCTGATACAAAGCACCCGATTCTCTTTATTGAAGTCTGAACTCAAAAGTTACTTTAATGTAAGTGTAAACTGTGTTTGAATTCAGTTCTGGGACCTGTCCAAGGGGAACATTGTTCATTTACAGACGCTTTTCCATATAGACTGCTACGTGGATGCGTTATGCACGTTGATGTGTATTAATCAAAATGATATGGAAATGAACATAAGTAATGTGTTTTGGGATTTTCAATGTTTCTAATGTACAATTAAAGGGTTTGTGCCACAATCAAAAGTGCACCTAAAAATACTCCTTATTTGAAGCTAATACTTTGCCCCATTGGAAGTATTTAAAAAATATGTAGGCATCCCGAATTATTGAACTTACAAACTCCAAATGGCGCCCCCTTCTGTTAATTCATGTGGGTCTTTGCACGTCATTCTAGTGACGCTTTCAAGAGGACACGCCTACGCGATAAAACACACTGTATCGCTGGATCTATCTTTGGACTATCGGCGCTCTGATTCCACTCCTGTTATAAGGTTCTCTCTTGTTCTCGGCCTTCCCTGCAAGTATTAGGGTATGTTCACACGCAGAGTCAAAAACGTCTGAAATTACGGAGCTGTTTTCAAGAGAAAACAGCTCCTGATTTTCAGACGTTTTTTGTGCCACTCGCGATTTTCGTGGCGTCTTTCGCTGCGTTTTTTACGGCCGTTTTTGGAGCGTTTTTCAATAGTCTATGGAAAACGGCTCCAAAAACGTCCCAAGAAGTGTCCTGCACTTCTTTTTCGCAACCGTTTTTTTTACGCGTAAAATGCTCCGTCAGACCAGAAAGCCGTTTTCCCATTGAAATCAATGGGCAGATGTTTGGAGGCGTTCTGCTTCCGATTTTTGGCCGTTTTTCGGGCATTTACGGCCCGAAAAACGGCCGAAAATAGGTCATGTGAACATACCCTTACCCTCTCCTCTGTGCATAGGCAGAGAGTGTACTATGTGCAGAAAAGACTTCTGTCTTTAACAATAAGACAGACCATGACCTGAAAACCAGTTTTATTGCTTATATTTCATAAACTGCTCTGAAAGAAGGAAAGCTGCACTGTGATCGGTTGCTACGGGCAACCAGACCATTTTATATTCGTTTTAATAAATGTGGCACATATTAAATTGTTGCTCGGAGCAACCAATTTCAATGAACCTCATGTTTTCATATCCGTCTATGAAAGCTGAGCTCTGATTGGTTGCTATGAACAACAAAGCCAGTTTTTCTGTAAATCTTGATAAATGAGGTCAGTATTCCTTATTCTACAGCGACTCGCATACGCTGACCGTGCAATGTAATCCTCTACTTTAACCTTTCTAGGAAGTTTGCAGATATTTACATATATTCCCATGTAACTGGAGACATTGTCATTTTATATGATGGTGAAGTGGCTTGCAGTTTCCATGTTTTACAGGTATATAGGCTAATATATTGGGAACGGTCTTATGTGCTAGTCGGTTTTTCCGCTCGTGGGAAAAAAACGCCTCCGTCTTCCATTGAAATCAATGGGATGCATTTTCGGCCGTTTTTTGACGCGTTTTGCGGCGCAGTTTCCGCGTCAAAAAACTTGTCAAAAAACTCAGCGTGAACTCCCCCTTATAATAGATTTAACAATTCTATATGGTTTTAGACTAGGTTACTATGACAACTGCGTTTGAGACCACTAGATAATAATCAGTTGAAGAGTATCCCCTTTATCTTTGCCGTCTATTATATTTTTTGCGTATATTACTGATGTTTTCAGCTATTGATCAGTGGGTGCAAAACATCTTTCCACTGTTTTCATGTCATCTGACTACTATATGGCGGCATAATATATAGCGAAGCTTCCTTGGAGGCCTATGAGAGCATGCATAATTTCTTCAACCAGAGCTATTGTTACAGGCTAGGACGTGATGATATGTTTATGTAGGCAGGTTTCTCACTTCCACTGAATATTAATGCTTACTGTGGAAACAGTGACTGCTAGATATCAATGGTCTATTTGTATTCCAGCAAGTCACACATTTCCCTTATATGCTAATAAAACAGTGGTGGAGGATGTATGAGCTCCCTTTACATGTATGTACTACAACAGGCCTGCCCAGCTGTTGGTTTGCATCTAGATGGGGCCTTTCCAATTATGACCATGCGTCTTCTTTTCAGTTGCTGTTGGAGGGTCTGATAATATTTTTGCTGTAGAACATACCCATATTTACTTTTAGTTGACGGTTTTCTAAATAGCCTTTAACCCACAAAAACTTAGTTCTGCATTCACTTTCTATCCCTGTTATGCCGTATTTTGGGTTTATTCTGAAAATATGCAGGTTATAATATCTTAAAGTAAAGCTGACCAGTACAATGCAGGGCAAGGTCGGACGCTGGCTCAGTGTTTAGTGCTGTTGCCTTGTAACACTGGGCCATGGGTTTCATTTAAGGCAGGACAACGTCTGCATGAATGTCATCACCCGCAGGAGTTTAATCCAGGTACTACACTTTCTTACCACACTTACACAACAAAAATATACTTCTACGTCATTGTTTATGAAATTACCCAAGCATATCTGCATTTCAGATAGGAGTGGATACATTTTATGTTAGGGCTATACAATTGACAAGGAAATAATTTTTTCAACTATAGGTAGAATAAAGACCATTAAACACCGGACGTAGTTGTGTTTAAAAAGGTTTTACTGTCGATTTTTTTTCTATTCATTCCATAGGTTGGATAATGTGTGGTAATATGTGTCTGATAAAGAAACACAAAAATGAAATGGTAACTAAACTTTCTTAAAAAAAAACTTTTGACATGTCAAAGAACTTTTGATCAGTGGGGGTCCGAGTACTGAAACTTGAGTGAGCGCTCTGCTGCTTAATTTCTGATCGGTTTTCCTCAGAAAGCCGAGCGAGCGTTGTGCAGAGTCATGGACTTTCTATTAAGCCGGTACACCGCTCGCTCGGCTTTTCGAGGACAGCTGATCAGGAGCGAAGTGGCACAGCGCTCACCTAAGCACTTCTGCCGCTTCGTTTTAACGATTGGTGGGGTCTCCGTATTCGGATGCGGCTTTTGCTGCAGATTTAACCCCTTCTACAGAAAAAAAGGTGAAATCTGCTGTGACCACCTAGAAAAGAATGTGCATTCTGTGGATTTTAAAATCCACAACATTCTATGATTTTAGTGTGGAAAATGTTCTGCAGTATGTGGATGAAATTTGTTTAAAGCTCATCCACATGGCTGGTACTGTAAACCACTGCAGATTTTCTGTGCCAAATCCACATAGAAAATCTGCAGCAATTCTGTCCCGTGTGCAGGCGGACTAAGAAACCTCAGGCATATGTAGGGAGGACTAGTGAGGCTTCTAGAAAATTTATTTGTTCAACTAGCAGTTAAATGTGATAATGTAATAAAAAATAAATCCACTAATGTGGAAAAGGTCTATAACTTCATGAATTAACTTAATTTATGATGTAAAAATCTTAAACATTGTGTAAGGCTCTGTTCACATCTGGGTTGGGGTCACGTTCTGCCGTTCTGTCGGAGGTTTCCGTCAGAACGGGACTCTGAGCAGACACCGACGGAAACCAGTGCCCGTGGTTTCCGTTTGCCTGTTTAGTGCACCGGACCTGTCGTTTTGCTGGAAGCAATTGCGTAGTCGACTACGCTATTGCTTCCGGCAAAACGACTGATCTGGTGCACAAAAGTGACAAACGGAAACCACGGGCACTGGCTCAGTCACCATTGAAATCAATGGTGATGGAGACGTAAACCTCTGGTTTCCGTCGGTGCCAGTCTGTGTCTGCTCAGTGTCCTGTTCTGACGGAAACCTCCGAAGGAACTTCCGAACGGGACCCCAACGCAGATGTGAACAGAGCCTTAGACATTTTCTGTATTTCCAAAAGTAATAATTCTCCAAAAAGTTTGTTTATGTCTTAGTAAATAAAAATTTAAATGTGTATTTTGTATTTTTACTCCGTTGTCTATTAATTGTATTAACCCGTTAGTGACCGGCCTATAGTCTTTTTACGTTGGTCACTAACGGGCCTTATTCCGATGCCATAGACTTTTTACGTCGCGGCATCGGAATAAGTAAACAGAGCAGGGAGCTGTCAAATCTCCCTGCTCTCAGTTGCCAGAGGCAGCTGAGGGCTGGGAGCGTCCCTGCTCTGCCGGGTGAGATCGATATTAGTATCGATCTCACCCGTTTAACCCCTCAGATGCGGTGCTCAATAGCGAGCACCGCATCTGAGTGGTATTGGAGAGAGGGAGGAAGCTCCCTCTCTCTCCCACCGACACCCGGTGATATGATCGCCAAGTGTCAGTGTCTCCCATGGCAGCCAGGGGCCTAATAAAGGCCCCCAGGTCTGCCTGTAATGAATGCCTGCTAGATCATGCCGCAGTCATGACCTAGCAGATGCCTGTCCGTGTTAAACGGACGGACAGGCAGTAATACACTGCAATACAGAAGTATTGCAGTGTATTATAATAGCGATCGCAGAATCGCATATTAAAGTCCCCTAGTGGGACTAGTAAAAAAGTAAAAAAAAAAGTTGAATAAAGTTAATAAAAAAAAATTGTGAAAAAAAAATGAAAAACTCACTTTTTACCCTTACACAATGCTTTAGTATTAAAAAACAAAAATAAAGTAAAAAAGTTACACATATTTGGTATCGCCGCGTCCGTAACGACCCCGACTATAAATCTATTACATTACTTAACCCGCACGGTGAACGGCGTAAAAAATTAAATAAAAAAAGATGGAAAAATTGCTGTTTTCTGTGAATCCTGACTTTAAAAAAATTTGATTAAAAAGTGATCAAAAAGTCACATCTACTCCAAAATGGTGCCAATAAAAACTACAAGTCGTCCCGCAAAAAAAAAAGCCCTCATACAACCGCATCGGCTAAAAAATAAAAACGTTACGCCTCTTCAAATATGGAGACACAAAAACAAATAATTTTGAAAAAAAAGCGTTTTTACTGTGTAAAAGTAGTAAAACATACAAAAACTATACAAATTTGGTATCGTTGCAATCGTAACAACCCGCTGAATAAAGTTATTGTGTTATTTATAGCACACGGTAAACGGCGTAGATTTAGGACGCAAAAAAGAGTGGCGAAATTTCAGATTTTTTTCTATTCCCCCCCCCAAAAAAAGTTCATAAAAGTTAATCAATAAATAATATGTACCTCAAAATGGTGCTATTAAAAAATACAACTTGTCCCGCAAAAAACAAGACCTTATACAGCTATGTCGACGCAAAAATAAAAAAGTTATAGCTCTTGGAATGCGACGATGGAAAAACTAAAAAAATAGCTTGGTCATTAACGTCTAAAATAGGCTGGTCATTAAGGGGTTAAACTAAAAATAGTCCCCACTGTGAATCAGAAAATCCACCACGTTAGGAAATTACCTTCCGTGCTACTGTTTTATGACCACTGAAGAAATGTAGCAAAGTGCGGTTACTGTTCTTTAACCCCTTCCCGCCATTTCACGTACAGTTACGTGATGGGAGATGGCCTTTTCCCGCATCTCCACGTAACTGTACGTGATGGAGATGAAGCTGGCTCAGGAGCTGAGCCAGCGACATCACCGCCGGGTGACAGCTGTATGTTACAGCTGGCACCCTGAGGTATCGGCCAGGACCGGAGCTAGCGTCCGATCCGACCGATTAACCCCTCACATGCTGCGTTCAATAGAGATCGCAGCATGTGAGGAGTTTATAGCCACCGGCGCCCCAGCAACGTGATCGCTGGGTTGCCGGTGGCTGCAAATGCGATCGGAGGGCTAATACTTACCTCCCGGTCCACCAGTAACGGAATCCTCCTATGCCCCGTCGTCGGCGGGGCCCAGGAGGCTTCCGGTACCATCGGCAAGATGGCGCCGGCTCAGCTTCCGGCTCAGAAACTGAGTCGGCGTCATCAGCAGTGGGTGTCCGCTGTATGTTACAGCGGACACCCCGATCTAACGCCAGGAACCGGAGCTAGCTCCGATTCCTGGCATTAACCCCTTAAATGCAGCGATTCAATGCAATCGCTGCATCAAAGTGGTTTGTATGCAATCGGCAGCCTTGCCATGCGATGGCAAGGCTGGCGACTGCTACTATGGCAACAGGATGCCTAACAATGGCTTCCTATCTGCCATTACGTTAGCCGATTAGGCCCCGCCCGGAGGCGGAGCCTGATCGGCTTGCTGTCAGTGAACAACTGACAGTTCTAATACATTGCACTACATAGGTAGTGCAATGTATTAGAACATCAAAAAAACAGTTGGACCTTCAAGTCCCCTAGTGGGACTAAAGAAAAGTGTAAAAAAAAAGTGTAAAAAAAGTAAAAATAAAAGTTGTAAAAAATACAATAAAAGTTTCAAATAATAACACAAAACACAATCGCCCTTTTTCCCTTATCAAGTCTTATTATTGAAAAAAATAATAAAGCCATACATATTTGGTATCGCAGCGACCGTAACGACCTGAACTATTAAAATATTATGTTATTTATTCCGCACAGTGAACGCCGTAAAAAAAATAACTAAAAAATACTGACTTAATTGCTATTTTTTGGTCACTTTGTCTTCCAAAAATTGAAATAAAAAGTGATCAAAAAGTCGCATGTACCCAAAAATGGTACCTATAAAAACTATAACTCGTCTCGCTAAAAACAAGCCCTCATACAGCTCCGTCGACGAAAAATTTAAAACCGTTATGGCTCTCACAACTTGGCGACAGAAAAAATCCATTCTCTTTACAAAAGTTATTTTATTGTGCAAAAAGTTGTAAAACATAAAAAGTGCTATAAATTAGGTATCACCGAATCATACTGACCCGCAGAATAAAGGTAACGTGTAATTTATAACGCGTACTGAACGCTGTATAAAAAGAACTAAAAAAATATGCCAGAATTGCTGTTTTTTGGTCACCTTGCCTCCCAAAAAAAAAAAGGATAACAAGTGATCAAAAAGTCGCATGTACCCCAAAATGGTACCAATAAAAGCTACAGCTCGTCACACAAAAAAAAAATAGCCCTCATACCACTACGTCTATGAAAAAATAAAATTAGTCAAGGCACCAATAAGCCAGGAAATAAAAATATGCAGTTGTGCCCGAGGGGAACGTTTCTTCTGTTTCAAGTGGCGAATTATCAAGGCCCCTAAAATTAGGGAACCAGGAAGGGGAGGGTCCAAACATATCCGCTGGAAGTGAGGGCGCCCGTATTATACCAGGACAACACTTTCCTGCAAAATTCCCCAAACTGCAAAGGTGCGGAGTGTGGACCAAAAGGGGAATAAGTAAAGACCATTTATTAGTGCGACACCGGCCTGTGCAGAAAGGATTGTGTCACAGCATAACACACATCTATGGATTATTTTATTGTTTTTTTTTTACCCCACTATACCACCTGACTATGCCCCTTATATACTCCGCCCGCCTTACATGTACCCCCACATTATAAACGGAAACACCAGTAAGACTCCAAACAAAACTACTACAAGCAAAATCCACGCTCCAAAAGCCAAATGGCGCTACCTCCATTCTGAACCCTACAGTGTGCCCAAACAGCAGTTTACTTCCACATATATGGCATCGCCATACCCGGGAGAACCCTTTTAACAATTTTTGGGGTGTGTCTCTCCAGTGGCACAAGCTGGGCGCCACATATTGGCATATCTATTGAAAAACCATTTTCACTCTGCAACATCGCGTGCACACCAATTTCTGCCAATCACCTGTGGGGTTAATATGCTCACTACACCCCTAGGTGAATACCTTGAGGGGTGTAGTTTCCAAAATGGGGTCACTTCTGGGGGGGATCCACTGTTTTGGTCCCACAGGGACTTTGCAAATGCGACATAGCGACCAGAAACCAATCCAGAAAAATCTGTACTCCAAAAGCCAAATGGCGCTCCTTCCCTTCTGAGCCCTACTCTGTGCCTAATCAGCAGTTTATTACCACATATGTGGTATTGCCGTACACAGGAGAAGTTGCTTTACAAGTGTTGGGGTGCTTTTTTTCATTTATTTGTTGAGAATATGAAACATTTTCAGCTAAAACTACGTCTTATTGAAGAAAAAGGATTTTTTTTATTTTCACTGCCCAATTCTAATAAAATCTATGAAACACCTGTGGGGTCAAAATGCTCACTACACCCCTAGATGAATTCCTCAAGGGGTGTAGTTTCGTGAATCGAGTCATTTTTGGGGAGTTTCCACTGTACTGGTACCTTAGGAGCTTTGCAAATGTGACATGGTGTCAAGAAACCAATCCAGCAAAATCTGTGCTCCAAAAGCCAAACGGCACTCCTTCTCTTCTGATCCTTGCCGTATGCCCAAACAGCAGTTTATGACCACAAATGGGGTATTGCCGTACTCCAGAGAAGTTGCTTTACAAATGTTGGGGTTCTTTTATTCCTTTATTTGTTGAGAAAATAAAAAATGTTGAGCTAAAGCTACGTCTTATTGGAAAAAAAGGATTTTTTTTATCTTCACTGCCCAATTCTAATAAAATCTATGAAACCCCTGTGGGTTCAAAATGCTCACTACACCCCTAGATGGATTCTTCAAGGGGTGTAGTTTCCTAAATGGAGTAACTTTTTTGGTGTGTTCACTGTTTTGGTCCCTCAGGGGCTTTGCAAATGCGACGGGGTCTCCGCAAACCATTCCTGCTAAATTTGAGCTCCAAAAGCCAAATGGCGCTCTTTCCCTTCTAAGCTCCGCCGTGTGTCCAAACAGCCGTTTATGACCACATGCAGGGTATTTTTTTACTCGGGAGAAATTGCTTTACAAAAGTAGTGGTGCATTTTCTCTTTTTAGTCCTTGTGGAAATTAGAAAAAATAAGCTAAACCTACATTTTCTTTGAAAGAATGTAGATTTTCATTTTCACGGCCTACTTCCAATAATTTCTGCAAAAAACCTGCGGGGTCAAAATGCTCACTATACCCCTAGATAATTTCCTCAAGGGGTATAGTTTCCAAAATGGGGTTACTTTTGGGGAATTTCCACTGTTTTGGTGCCGCAAGAGCCTTTCAAACCCGACATGGAGCCTAAAATATTTTCTAATAAAAAGGAGGCCCCAAAATCCTCTAGGTGCTCCTTTGTTTCTGAGGCCTGTGCTGCAGTCAATAAGTGCACTAGGGCCACATGTGGGGTATTTCTAAAAACTGCAGAATCTGGGCAATAGATATTGAGTTGCGTTTCTCTGGTAAAACTTTCTGTGTTACAAAAAAAATAGATAAAAAATGAATTTCTGCAAAAAAAAAAAAGAAATTTGAACATTTCACATCTACTTTGCCTTAATTCCTGTGAAACATCTAAAAGGGTTAAGAAATTTCTAAATGCTGTTTTGAATACTTTGAGGGGTGAAGTTTTTAAAATGGGGTGAGTTATCGAGGGTTTCTAATATATAAGGCCCTAAAATCCACTTCACAACTGAACTGGTCCTTGTAAAAATAGCCTTTTGAAATCTTCTTGAAAATGTGAGAAATTGCTGCTAAAGTTCAAAGCCTTGTGATGTCATAGAAAAATAAAAGGATGTTCAAAAAACGATGCCAATCTAAAGTAGACATATGGGGGATGTTAATTAGCAACAATTTTGTGTGGTATTACTATCTGTCTTACAAGCAGATACATATAAATTTAGAAAAATGCTAATTTTTGCAATTTTTCGCTAAATTTTGGTGTTTTTCACAATTAAATACTCAATGTATCGAGCAAATTTTGCCAGTAACATAAAGTCCAATGTGTCACGAGAAAACAATCTCAGAATCGCTTGGATAGGTAAAAGCATTCCGGAGTTATTACCACATAAAGTGAAACATGTCAGATTTGAAAAAATTGGCTGTGTCCTGAAGGCCAAAACAGGCTGTGTCTTGAAGGGGTTAAGTACGGCCAGCACCCAGCTGTTCAGCATGTGGTCTGCTCCTGTGTGTGGGGGAGAGAGCTTTTCCAATGTTCTTATTTGTTTTCCCCACATAAATCTGAGCTTGCGTAAACCCTGCGCACATGCCATGAAGCCATCTGCGAAAAGTGCTGGCTCTTTAGATTTTCACTGAACTGAAATCTAAACTGAGAGGAGATTTCACAAAGTCACCAAACAATACACACTGCTAAGACGGTGCACAATGAAGCATAGGAAACATGAAGGCGTGTATTCATGAGCGGAGAAAGTACCACCAATTACGCTCCAATCTTGTACGTGTGATGAGGTTGTAGCGTATGTCCTATGGCAACACCACATGAACATTTGCTCCTTTACTGTTGCAGATTTTGTTAGCTTATCAAGAACATATTTGGGGCTGATAAATACGATCTGAAAAATTCAATGCATTGCGCTTTAGGCTTCACACAGGTACATTGAGGAGGGATAAGAAAAGCTTAAAATTATGATAAAAAATATACTAAATACTCATTTTTTTGCAATTAGTTTTATTTTTTGGCTTTTTTTTGTAAAGACAACCCCAAAAATGTAAGGGTATGTGCACACACACTAATTACGTCCGTAATTGACGGACGTATTTCGGCCGCAAGTTCCGGACCGAACAGTGCAGGGAGCCGGGCTCCTAGCATCATAGTTATGTACGATGCTAGGAGTCCCTGCCTCTCTGCAGGACAACTGTCCCGTACTGTAATCATGTTTTCAGTACGGGACAGTAGTTCCACGGAGAGGCAGGGACTCCTAGCATCGTACATAAGTATGATGCTTGGAGCCCGGCTCCCTGCACTGTGTTCGGTCCGGTACTTGCGGCCGAAATACGTCCGTCAATTACGGACGTAATTAGTGTGTGTGCACATACCCTAAATGTTCACAGAATTGTTACCTTTTAAAAATGAATGCACTACCACATTAAAAAAAACATACCACAAGACTATTTCAGATGGAATTAATCTTAACATGTCACATCTGTCTTTCATAGTATTTCATACTTAAAGCAAGGGCAACTTCCATTCTAAATCTGATCACACAGGCAATCGGTTGATCAACATGGTGCTGGCTGCTGAAATGCCTGGCGATGTCAAGATGCCGGTGTCTGCACATTTCCGCTGCCCTATGTGAATTGAACAACAAATCCTACAAAGAAATGGAGCAACCCACAAAGAGCTTTCAGTAATAAGTAACAACTTTCTTGATAGCAAATTTAAAATAAAGTAAATTGAGTATTATCTTATGTAAAATAAGGTAAAGTATGAGCCATTTAGAAAGAACAATGCTCAAATTCATATATTGTCCATACTACCAAAACTATAGAAACCCATGTAAAATGAATGAAACTCGGCAACTGCAAACATTTGTACAGAAAAGTTGCTTTGATAACTGAGATAATAGAGGAAATTTAGCAGTAAAGTACATAATGCAAAAACAGCATATACCAGGATATTGGATCACCAGGGCCGACTCTGAAAATTGAATGTGGGGCACCCTGTGATCAGCTTATTTTGGGGGGCCCTTCTTAACTAAAAGGGATTGTTCAGATGCGTTTACAATACTTTTTACAGTGGTAGGGGTTTTTTTTTTTTCTTTGCTTTTTATTTTTTTCAATCAGTCTTAGGAAATGTTCTTCAAACTGTTTCCTATAAATCATAGAGATCAATATACATAGGTTGAATTATGATCTTGTGATCTTGGCTAAGTTACTGAATTGAGGATATAATAACATACAGTGTTCAGTGCAATGAACACTAAACACTGAATGCTAATAAATTTGCATTCAAAGTCAGTGGAGCTGAAATGCCACAAGAACACTAGGTAAAGGGAATGCAGAATTAAAAATAAATAAAAAATTGATGTAAGCCCTTAAAATCTCACAGTTTGTGTCTTTGCTGTTCTCCCCCTAGAAATGGTCACAAGCAGCTGAAATCCATATGGTATCCATATGACTTGGGGTCATATGGAGGGAGCTCAGGGGTTGGAACTGCTTAGCAAAGTAAGGCTCCGTTCACATCTGCTTTGGGGCTTCCGTTCATAATGGACTATACAACGCCGTGCCGGATACGTTATAAGTGTGAATATAGCCTAGTAGAGCTTTAACCACTATTACAATGTGGTATGTCATTTTTCTGGGCAACATGGGGAATTCACTTATTAGCTACAATTAGAAGGATAGGGGATGCTTTAAATTACAATATTATCATAAGAGAAGATTATTTTGTTTGAAGCAAAATATTTCCTTATTTATTAGGTCAGAAATATTTACCCTGGAACATCTTCAGAATAGATTCTGTAATGTTCGTAGTGGGTTTAGGACAATTGCACTTTTATTTACACATATAATGTGTGTTTCAGTTCTACAGAACTATAATAGAGAGAAACCTTTCATTCTTTTTTCTTCTCTAGTTTAAAACATATATAAAAATAATAACCAACGCCCTGTATTATGGTTATCAGTACATTTAGACACAATGGGGGTGTATTTGTCATTTTGGCAGTTCCTTCAAGTAGTAGTATGAGCTTTGCAGTATTATGGAATAACACGTTTGCTGATGATTTGTAATGTTGATTTCTATGTGCAATGATATCTTATTATTAGGCATGCCTAATATTATTTGCAAAGATCCTATTTTCCCAATTTTATTTATTTTGATGATTTTTAGTTAAAAAAAATCATATTTTGAAATCCTTATGTATTTTCAAACACATGTTTGAAGTTGCAGTAGAGGTATTTGAATGTTAAATCAGCACAGGTTCCTTATAAAACAGAGGTGCATCATTTTAACCCCTTAATGACCAGCCTATTTTAGACCTTAATGACCAAAGCCATTTTTTACGTTTTTCCATCGTCGCATTCCAAGAGCTATAACTCTTTTATTTTTGCGTCGACATAGCTGTATAAGGTCTTGTTTTTTGCGGGACAAGTTGTACTTTTTAATAGCACCATTTTGGGGGACATATTATTTATTGATTAACTTTTCTTAACTTTTTTTGGGGGGGAATAGAAAAAAACCTGAAATTTCGCCACTCTTTTTCGCGTCTTAAATCAACGGCGTTTACCGTGTGATATAAATAACACCATAACTTTATTCAGCGGGTTGTTACGATTGCAACGATACCAAATTTGTATAGTTTTTGTATGTTTTACTACTTTTACACAGTAAAAACGCTTTTTTTTCAAAATTATTTGTTTTTGTGTCTCCATATTTGAAGAGCCGGAACGTTTTCATTTTTTCGCCGATGCGGTTGTATGAGGGCTTTTTTTTTGCGGGAAGACTTGTAGTTTTTATTGGTACCATTTGTGAGTAGATGCGACTTTTTGATCACTTTTTATAAAAAAAATTTAAAGTCAGGATTCACAGAAAACAGCAATTTTTCCATAGTTTTTTATTAAATTTTTTACGGCGTTCACCGTGCGGGTTAAATAATGTTATAGATTTATAGTCGGGGTCGTTATGGACGCGGCGATACCAAATATGTGTAACTTTTTTACTTTATTTTGTTTTTTTAATAGTAAAGCAGTTTGTAAGGGGAAAAGCTGGGTTTTTCATTTTTTTTCACATTTTTTTTTTCATTAACTTTATTAAACTTTTTTTTAACTTTTTTACTAGTCCCACTAGGGGACTATAATATGCGATTCTCCGATCGCTGTTGTAATACACTGCAATACTTTTGTATTGCAGTGTATTACTGCCTGTCCGTTTAAAACGGCCAGGCATCTGCTAGGTCATGCCTCCGGCATGATCTAGCAGGCAGTCGCTCCAGGCAGACCTGGGGGCCTTTATTAGGCCCCCAGCTGCCATGGGAGACACAGACACTCGGCGATCGTATCGCCGGGTGTCGGTGGGGGAGAGAGGGAGCTCCCTCCCTCTCTCCAAAACCACTCAGATGTGGTGCACGCTATTGCGCACCGCATCTGAAGGGTTAAACGGGTGAGATCGATACTAATATCGATCTCACCCGGCAGAGCAGGGACGCTCCCAACCCTCAGCTGCCTCTAGCAGCTGAGAGCGGGGAGATTTGACACTCCCTGCTCTGTTTACTTTATCCTGATGCAGTGCCGTAAAAAGGCACATGCATCAGAATAAAGCCCGTTAGTGGCCGCCGTTAAAAGGCGTATTGGCAGTCACTAACGGGTTAAAAAATACATAAATATTGTGGTGTTTTTTGTAGACCCTGTTCTGTCATTTTATATTTCGATGGTATGGTTTACATAATTCCATTTCCGTTTAATAGGATTTTTATTACAGATTTAAAACGTTATTGGGAAGATAAAGTCAAGAGCAACTGTACTTTTTGCTTTTAAAGGCACAAAAGAAAAATCACAGGATGCTGCAAATGTATTAGCGGTTTGAAATTGTTTTGTTTTCTTCCATCCCTCTGCATGTCTTTTGAAAATGCATATTTTCTCCCTCCATGCCTGTGGAGTGCATAGGTTCTACTGGATATTATATGAATGCTGTGGTCAGCATTCTGAGCCAATGAGATGTCTTCTCACTTATGCTTCCCCTCTCATAGCACGCAGTTCAGACACAGAGATACTGCAGTTGCATCCCCCTCCTCCCTCCCTATTACGTAAGACAAATTTTTGGGGACTGAGGTGGATTCTGAGCATTTATGGGTCGAAAAAAAAACCTCAAAGACATCCATTTCAACTGTAGTGTCCTTACACTTTTTTTTAATAGAAATATGGGGTGAAGACTAAAGAGAAAGCTAGGCAAGTGTGATCAGACTCGAAGTACATTTTGAATTATTAGAGCATTGGTAACTGTTCCTTTTCGGATGCCACTGTTTTATTTATTTATACAGCAACTTCTTCTATTTCAGTCGTCTTTTAATAAAAACGACAAGATGTAAAGTAGTGCTGATGATTCAGTAGTTCAACTCTAGTGGAGAAATTAGAAACAGACATTTAAAATGACCTGATTATTGTTAAAACCCCTTTTCCCAGGGTTTATAACCACCCCCGAGCCCATAGCAAGTCATATGTTATGGATGTTCCTTTTACAAGGTCTTCATGTAATGCTCCATGCTGTTTATGTCACTTTTACTTCAGCACTTAGGCCCAAAAGTTCAGGTCCATATAGCTATTGTTGGTTAAAATGGCTTTGGAAATATTTTTGGGAAAATGCCGGAAATCTATAAATTACCTTTTGTTTTCCCAGACAACCAAGTGCTGTAATGTACAGAAACTTAATAGTGAAGATATCTGTACCACACTGCAGTTTAAAGTGTACCTCCAGTTATTGTTTATGGTACTTACTATGATAAGTACAGCAGGTCTGTGCCATGTTCAGTTATAGTCAGCACCAGACACTACCACTTCATGGCTGCAATTTGTAGGAGACGCATTGTATCTCCTAGGCTTCCATACCCAATTGAGCAGCAGAGGCCTTCAAGTGTGTGCTAGTACCTAGGAGAGAGACTTGTCCGCTCAGCCTTGTTCCACCTACAATCTGCCACCATGCATCAGTGTGCCCGGCGCTAGGAGAGAGACTCGCCCACTCAGCCTTGTTCCTCCTACAATCTGCCACCATGCATCAGTGTGCCCGGCGCTAGGAGAGAGACTCACCCACTCAGCCTTGTTCCTCCTACAATCTGCCACCATGCATCAGTGTGTCCGGCGCTAGGAGAGAGACTCGCCCGCTCAGCCTTGTTCCTCCTACAATCTGCCACCATGCATCAGTGTGCCCGGCGCTAGGAGAGAGACTCGCCCGCTCAGCCTTGTTCCTCCTACAATCTGCCACCATGCATCAGTGTGCCCAGCGCTAGGAGAGAGACTCACCCACTCAGCCTTGTTCCTCCTACAATCTGCCACCATGCATCAGTGTGCCCGGCGCTAGGAGAGAGACTCACCCACTCAGCCTTGTTCCTCCTACAATCTGCCACCATGCATCAGTGTGTCCGGCGCTAGGAGAGAGACTCGCCCGCTCAGCCTTGTTCCTCCTACAATCTGCCACCATGCATCAGTGTGCCCGGCGCTAGGAGAGAGACTCGCCCGCTCAGCCTTGTTCCTCCTACAATCTGCCACCATGCATCAGTGTGTCCGGCGCTAGGAGAGAGACTCGCCCGCTCAGCCTTGTTCCTCCTACAATCTGCCACCATGCATCAGTGTGCCTGGCGCTAGGAGAGAGACTCGCCCGCTCAGCCTGGTTCCTCCTACAATCTGCCACCATGCATCAGTGTGCCCGGCGCTAGGAGAGAGACTCGCAGACTCAGCCTTGTTCCTCCTACAATCTGCCACCATGCATCAGTGTGCCCGGCGCTAGGAGAGAGACTCGCCCGCTCAGCCTTGTTCCTCCTACAATCTGCCACCATGCATCAGTATGCCCAGCGCTAGGAGAGAGACTCGCCCGCTCAGCCTTGTTCCTCCTACAATCTGCCACCATGCATCAGTGTGCCCGGCGCTAGGAGAGAGACTCGCAGACTCAGCCTTGTTCCTCCTACAATCTTCCACCATGCATCAGTGTGCCCGGCGCTAGGAGAGAGACTCGCCCGCTCAGCCTTGTTCCTCCTACAATCTGCCACCATTCATCAGTGTGCCCGGCGCTAGGAGTGAGACTCGCCCGCTCAGCCTTGTTCCTCCTACAATCTGCCACCATGCATCAGTGTGCCCGGCGCTAGGAGAGAGACTCGCAGACTCAGCCTTGTTCCTCCTACAATCTGCCACCATGCATCAGTGTGCCCGGCGCTGATGTTACCTAAACATTGCAAAGTGATCGATTATATTAAGTGCCGTAAAATAGTAAAAGCTACTCGTAACTGGAGGTATATTTTAACATAAGTTATTAGTTATGTAATATTGACAATAAAAATATTAGATGTTATAATTCAACTAATAGCTGTAATATTGTACGTATTCATCATCAATGATGGACAACCTAACCCAGTATGCTCAAGTATTGCTATATAAAAAAAAATACATTAAGCAACTTTGGGGAAAAAATTCTCCTTTCATGTGATATTATTAAATTTCCCTATGCGTGGCGTAACCGACATAGTTGATTTGCATCTAGATGTATTCACCACCGACTTATCGTTAAAGATGGTTTCTTATGTTTAGAGTAGTTTAATTTATTTTTCACATTGTGGTATAAATAGAATATTTTTGTCCATATCACGCACAATTATTATTGACATAACCTATTTATTTTTCTCCTTTGTGTGTAAAATCTAATACCTAGTATTAAGGTAAAGATTTGAGTAGCCAATTTTACCATTCTATTTATATACAAGCAGCATATTGGGTCCAATTTTATTGGTGCTATAAAGAAAGCACACAGACAGAATGTGCTTTGATAAATTCATTCTTCTTTTTGTCGCTACTGTTGAATCCATGGCATTTGCAGAACAGATTGTGGTTTGTAATGAAAAGGGAAACGAAAATGAAAAATATTGAGTGAACAGCAGGGCCCATTTGATGTGATTATGAAGAATGTTTCTTTATTCCGTCTTTTCTGCTGCAATCTGAAAACAGTAGCAGGGGGTTACAGGCAGACTTCATCGTATGATTGTCAATCACTGTCATTTAACATTTGCAACCGGGAGACATCTTTATGCTGGGCTGCCTGGTCAAATCACAGGAACAGATTTGCAGTCAGTAGTCCATCCAGCCTGCACAAAACAAACAAGGACAGGGCAGTCGCACCAGCATTTCACAGAAGACCATAATGGACTGCTGACCCCGCTGCCCTCCATTCATCTCCGCTCCAAACTGAATCAAAGCTTCACTTGCTTTTCTCAATTTCCTTTAATTGCCGTGTGCATGAAGATAAGAAAATTAACAATTTGCACTTAAGAGACTCAAACAGGAAATTAATCCAGCAACTTAGTTCAGTGTGAAAATACTAAATAAGGAACAAGACTGCGCTTAATGTGATGAAATGATTTGTGTAAAGCATGATTGTCTTTTTATGTTGTGCTGTAGATTTCTAATGAACTGTATCCTGTATTGTTACCGGCTGGCAATTTATACCTTGTATTTTTTTCCAAAAAGTTTATTAAGACTAACAAGAAAAAGGAGCAATTGTTAAATAGATCTCAGGCTGTAGAGGTGTTGATAGATATATATATATACACACACGCACACTCACACACACGGGAAAAAATTGTACAGACTACATGATAAGGATGCTAAAATCTTTATAAGGTCAGGTATTACTGTATTAGAAACCACGTTCCCATGTGAGCACGTGAGTTATATTGACTCACATGCCAGATTAAAGAAATTCTTTGCTTTCTATCTATCTATCTATCTATCTCATATCTATTTATCTATCTATCTATCTATCTATCTATCTATCTATCTCATATCTATCTATCTATCTATCTATCTATCTATCTATCTATCTATCTATCTCATATCTATTTATCTATCTATCTATCTATCTATCTATTTCATATCTATCTATCTATCATCTATCTATCTATCTATCTATCTATTTCATATCTATCTATCTATCTCATATCTATCTATCTATCTATCTCATATCTATCTATCTATCTATCTATCTATCTATCTATCTATCTATCTATCTATCTATCTATCTATCTATCTATCTATCTATCTATCTATATCTATCTATCTATCTATCTTCAGGTAGTCATTTAATGGAGAAATGTGGGGAACTCACATCCAGTGCATGTAGAACACAGAATCAGCCATATGGTTGTATAACTCAATAGCTCATTTAGCAAGCCCCCTGCTAGGAACGAATGCCCAGAGGAGCATTTAAAACAAAGTGTGAGAAAACTGTGTTTTAATACTGGCGGAGAGATAAGAAATGTGTTAGCTCATGCACCACGTTGTAGCACCAATGTCGCTATGATGGAATATTGCATTTCCCAGTGCTATTCATGTTGCTGGACCTTTTAAACACTGCTATATACATGATCAATGTATTGCTAATCGTCGAAACACACACTTATATATTATCAAGCATTTAATAGAATGAGAAATCTTCTTAAATCTGGAAAACATTGGTACTCTGTGATAACATTTGGGGACATTTATTAAAAATGCCTTAAATGAGTGTAACGTTAGACCAGATATTCAGAAAATTCGCCAAATTTATTACAATGGCAGACACTGTGTGATAACATTCAGCGCATATCACTAGACATGTTAGACACTTTCCTCTTTTTTACGCTGCTTCTTGGGTGGCATACTTTACACCAATATTTTGCGCTAAAAGTATGGAGAACACCATTAATTTATCTGGTGCATTTTAAGACTACTCTTAGCCACGCCACTTTCAAAACGGTCGCGTGACGTGTAAAAAGTGTCTGAAGCACATAAATTTGGCACACAGCATGTACACCAGTTTTTATCCACAATTAGAGCCAGAATTTGTACACATTTTGCTGTGTAAATCTGGCCCATTGTGTTTGATAAGTCTACAGAGTTCCACTTGCTGTGGACTCTCCATGTCACTCGCATTGTTAAATGATTCTGGAGGTATCAGTCATTACTAGGCCAAAGACTACATGGCCACACAAAAGTTAACAGCATAAGTAGAAAGACAGAGGTGTAATAACATATGGTAAGTGTGTAATAATAACGGAGCCATCTCACCAAGAAAATGAATGCTACATTTTACAGCTTATTTGCAGCTAGCAGCTTCTCACTTTACTTCTGCTCCATGAATGAAACAATGGCAACCATATAAAGCTCCTTAAAGGCTATGTACACCTTTGAAATAGGCATTTTTATTTAAAAACCAAA
The DNA here is from genome assembly GCF_050947455.1 of Rhinoderma darwinii. NCBI lineage: Eukaryota > Metazoa > Chordata > Amphibia > Anura > Rhinodermatidae > Rhinoderma > Rhinoderma darwinii. Next base: position 220,893,411 of record NC_134690.1, on the reverse strand, counting down.
CTATCAGTGTGTTAAAAATGATTTTTGCTTTTTGAGATACAGCTGCTTTTTATACAGAGCAGCTGTTTCTTGTGCTGAAACCTGTATCTTTCAGGTCGGCGGGACTGACGGGTTTAGTGTCAGCAGGTCCTGTGTGTCTATGACATGCAGGATCGAGCTATCGATCATATGTAAGTTCATAATTTAGATGTGATCGATTACAGGTGGATCCTGCGTGTCAGAGAGACGCAGGACCTGCTGACACTTAACCTGTCAGTTCCGCTGACCTGATGGATTCAGGTCTTAGCGCAAGATACAGCTGCTCTGTATCCAGAATACAAAGCAGCTGTATCTCAAAAAGTATAAATAATTTTTAATAAAAAGTATTTTGAAAGTTGCACCAATCACACTGACTATTAAAAAAAAAATATAGATATATATTTCAAAGGTGTAAATAACCTTTACAGGACTTGTACGGTTTCAGGAAATGAATGTTATTTTTTCTGTAATAAAGTTATTACAATTTTCCAATATAGTTTCTGTATTAGTTTGTCATGGTTTTCAAGATCTTTGCTTGTTGTCATTGAGTAGGAACATTCACTGTTTACTCCCAGTGGCTAAAATTCTGTCCATGGTCATCTGATGGACACACAGGTGGTGGGATCATTAGGAGACACATCTCTTATACATGTACTGTAACTGTAACGAGCTGTGCACCTGTGTGTCCATCACATGATCGTGATTATTATCCACTGGAAGAAAACAATGAATGTTCCAACTGAATAACAACAAGCAAATATCTTGAAAACCGTGAGGAATTAATCTTGAAAGTATATTGGAAATTATATAACTTTTAATCATACAAAAAATGACATTAATTTGCTGAAACCGGACAACCCCTTGAACTATATTAGGAAACTAGCTGTGCGCGCGACTTTGTATGCGCAGACCACTGAAAAACTGTGCCCGCGACTTCGTACGCGCAGACCACTGAAAAACGTACCGATGCCGTTTTTTTATAAGTATACTCCTAGCCTTGGACCATACTCCAAACAAAGTGAAAAAAAAACAAAGACAACAAACAAACTTCAATTAACTCCTTAATGCCGAAGGACGGATATATCCGTCCACAGCAGCTGCTAGTTCGCGCAGGAGGACGGATATATCCGTCCTGTGATGGCGTGGGTACAGTCACTACACACGCGATCAGCGGCAGGAGCATGGCTGTTATACACAGCCTGGCTCCTACTGCAACTGCCGGAATCGAAGCGCGCTCCGATTCCGGCAGTTTAACCCATTAAATGCCGCTGTCAATAGTGACCGCGGCATCTAATGTGTTTGACAGAGGGAGGGAGCTCCCTCTGTCACCCCATCGGTGCCCCCGCAAACAAATCGCGGGTCGCCGTTGGGTTTCCATGACAGCCGGGGGCCTAACAAAGACCCCCAGGTCTGTCTTCAGCAAATGCCTGTTAGGCGATGCCGGAGGCATGACCTAACAGGTTGCCTGTCAGTTTTACACTGACAGGCAATAATGCTTTGGTATACTAAGTATACCAAAGCATTATATATGCGATCAGCAGATCGCATAGTGAAGTCCCCTGGTGGGACTTAAAAAAAAAAGTGTCAAAGTTTGTGAAAAAAAAAAATTACAGTCAAAATCAAATAAAACTACTTTTTTGGCCCAAAAAGTGGTTTTATTTAGTAAAATTGTCAAAACAAATAACACATACACATATATGGTATCCCCGCGATCGTAACAACTTGACCAATAAAATTAACACACTAATTAAACCGCCGGATGAACGGCGTCCAAAAAAAACCGCAAAAAACCACGGCAAAATTCTCTCTTTTCTCCCATTCCCCCCATAAAAAATAAAATAAAAGTTAATCTATAAGTCCTATGTACCCCAAAATAGCACTAATGAAAACTACATCTTTGCCCGCAAAAATCAAGCCCACATACGACCACATCGACGGAAAAATAAAAAAATGACGGCTCTTGGAACGCGGCGATGCAAAAACAAGTAATTTTTTTCTAAAAGGGTTTTTATTGTGCAAACGTAGAAAAAACATATAAAACCTTTACACATTTGGTATCCCCGTAATCGTGCTGACCCATAGAATAAAGTTAACATGTTATTTACGCTGCATAGTAAACGGCGTAAATTTATAACGTGAAAATGAATGCTGGAATAGCTGCTTATTTTCAATTCTCTCCTAAAATAAAGTTAATAAAAGTTAATCAATATATTATAAGCATCTAAAAATGATACAATTACAAAATACAACTCGTCCCGCAAAAAACAAGCCCTTATACGGCGATGTCGACGGAATAAAAAAAAAGTTACGACTCTTGGAATGCGACCGTGAAAAAACAAAAAATAATCATTAACGTTCAAAATGGCTTGGTCATTAAGGGGTTAAAAATAGTTTTCTTTCAGTAGTCCGGTTCACTGCGACAGCGCTTCCCTGTAAACCATGTTAGCAGTAGAACCACCAGGGATGTGTGCATAAAGATTGGTGGAGTTGCTAATACGGGAGAGAGCCACATGGAGCTGACCACACTGAGGTCCACGCCCGCAACGCGCAGCATTTGGCCCTGCGCTTTGTTGATGGTCATAGCGTAACATAAACTGACAGGAAACTGTACACGGTTCAAACTGAAGGGAAAATTATTTGGAATGAGGCTGATTCGGGGTATAAAAAAGCTATCACCTACGCCGCATCCATTGTTTGCAACCTCTACCTTATCTAACAATCGGTATAGATGAAATTTGGAGCAGTTGCCCATAGCAACCTACTGGTGTCTATTTTTCCAAGACAATACAAAATGAACGTAAAAATGTGATTGGTTGCCATGGTTTCCATGTGTTTGTTGTTGCTGTACTAATGTAAATGAATTTTTGAAAACATTAAATTTGCATATCTTCTGATTGAGTGAACCGATTGTGATGAAATAAAAACTAAATGTTACTTCAAGTTGACCCCTATGTTTTTCTAAAAACTCCATCCGAATTGGGTCCGTAGTTTTTACGTGATGCGTGCACAAACAGACAAGAATTCCAAAAATGATCTTAATGCATGCTATCACTTATCCTTCATCCCCCCAATTCTGTTTTTTTCGTAAATATTTTCAATGTACAGACACGCAAAGTTTACACTTTTATTATATGTAGAGATTACATAAATAGCAATGGCCTGATATTGTGCTAATGTTGGAATAGTTTTAGTCAGCGGTGGGAGTGTTTGAGTAATACGCATGCGGAGACACTGGGAATGCATTTGGAAATATATGCAGCTGTTCACACCAGCCTGCAGCAGCAGTCTTCTAATGGGTCACAGACTTTGCAGAACCTGTGCGGGATTTCAATTCCTCCATCTGCCCTTTTGTGTCTAATGAACTCACTTCCTAGTTGAGAGAGAGATTCTGATAACTCGGTGTAGGGGAATTTTCATTTATCCTAAAATATATTCACGTGGTTCACTAAATGTGAAGGTCACACACACCTGTCATTTGAAACAAAACACACAAAAGTAAAATGTTTTCATAGGCAGGATCCTCTATAAGTGTGTCTCATTCTTAATAGATGTTTATAGATCTCAATATTTGTTAATGTATATGTCCACTCCTTTGACACTGCCATATTGGGACTATTGTCTGCTGCTGGCACTACTGATATTATATTCCTATAATGCCTTTTCTAATATTTCTAGCTTCACGACATATTGACGAGCCCACGTGTCTATCCGGGTTGCCGGCAAGGAATTCAAATTGTGTTTTATTAAATAGACAAGTTGTATTTCTGTCTAACACTATAATAATCCCTCATTGCCTCAACATTTAACCTATCGAAAGTTACAGACTGTTTTTGTGTTTTTTTGAAGGATGCCGAAGAGTACACCGATCTTCCTGTCAGGCACAATGAAGACCAAATGAACAGTGAGTTGGCAAAACAACTTCCTATTGAGGTGAACCCGCATTCCATGGACAGCGCGCACACCAAAACACATCTGCTATTACAAGCCCATTTCAGCAGGTCCACGTTACCTTGTCCTGACTATGCCACGGACACCAAAACTGTGCTGGATCAAGCCATAAGAGTGTGTCAGGTGAGTTTTCACTTTTCATCAGAACGGTTTGCTGCACTACTACTGTAAACTCAGCCATTTCTGTATGGGTATATATACACGAATTCAGCCATAACATGAAAAAAACTCTGATAGGTGAAGTGAATAACATTGATTACCTGGTTACAATGGTGCTTGTAAATATAAGGCAGCAAGTGAACAGTCCGTGTATTGGAAGCAGAAAAAATTAGCAAGCGCAAGGAACTGGCCGACCTTGACAAGGGCCAAATTGTGATGGCTTGGTCAGAGCATCTCCAAAACGGCCGGTCTTTTGGGGTTCTTCCCAGAATGCAGTGGTTAGTACCAATCAAAAGTGGTCCAAGGAAGAACAACCGATGACCGGGTCGTGGTCCTCTAAAATGGGCATGCGAGCATCAGAACTGGACCATGGAGCAATGGAAGAAGGTGGTTTGGTCTGATGAATAACATTTTTTGCGTTCACATTTCACCTTCTTTATTGCAAATTACGGTCACAGCATATGAAGAGCAATCAGCCTATGGCTGAGAACCCCTTTAATCAGAGCGGACTTGGTGGCAAATGCATATGCTGCATGTGGCTATAACCCATACCCTATAAAATTCTTAAGAAACCATGTATAATTACAAGTTTTTAACACATGTTTTCACATGCTGTTTTTGATGCATTAAAAAACAAAAAAAAAGGACTGCAAAATATTTTCCTTTTTTAATTTCTTTTTTTTACAAAAAATTTAGTAAGAACTTCATGTGTGAACAATACTATTGGTGTCAAATCACACCACCAATTACCCATGTAAACCTGGCGGTATATATATATTTTTTCCCCGTTATGATCAGTGTCAGCAGAGTGCACCCACTATTAATAGTGGCAGCAGTGTGGCCCCCGTTATTAAAAGCACCAGAGTTTTTTTTCTTTAACAGTGTTAGTTATGCCGCTTTATTCAAAATCTATGGGGCTGACGGAAACAGCCGAGTACAGCGCTCAGCTGTTTGTCAGTCCCATAGACAGTAAATGGAGCGGCAGGGCTCATGCTCGTCTTCCGCTCCATTCAAGCCTCTTCTCATTGTGGTGGGTGCAGTGAAGAGGAATGGGTAGTTTGGGACACCCGTTCCAGTGATCTGTGGGGTCAAAGCGATCAGACACTATTACCTATCCTGTGGATAGTTGATAAATGTTGATTCTGGGAATATGCTTTTAAAGAGGCTCTGTCACCTCATTAATGTGATCGGCGCTGTAATGTAGATTACAGCAGTGTTTTTTATTTAGGAAACAGATCAATTTTGACGGTTATGACCTATTTTAGATTTATGCTAATGACTTTCTTATTAGACAACTGGGCGTGGTTTACTTTTTGACCAAGTGGGCGTTGTAAAGAGAAGTGTATGGAGCTGACCAATCAGCGTCATACACTTCTCTCCATTCATTTATTCAGCACATCTGAAGTGTCTTGAGAGTTAATAGACATCGCTTCCAGCCAGGACGCGATGTCTATTCACAATCCCGACACTTCGGTAACGTTTGTGTGGGACTTACAGCACAGAAAGCGTAATCTCGCGAGATCACGCTGTAAATGACAGTTTACAGCGTGATCTCGCGAGATTACGCTTGCTGTGCTGTAAATCCCACAACGTTACCGAAGTGTCGGGATTGTGAATAGACATCGCGTCCTGGCTGGAAGCGATGTCTATTAACTCTCAAGACACTTCAGTAACGTTAATGTGTGAGTATGTGACTGCACATCATGATCTAGCAAGAACACTATGTGAATAAATGAATGGAGAGAAGTGTTTGACGCTGATTGGTCAACGTCATACACTTCTCTCCACAATGCCCACTTGGTAAAAAAGTAAAAACACGCCCAGTTGTCTATTAAGAAATCATTAGCATAAATCTATAATAGGTCATAACTCCATCAAAATTGATCGTTTTCTAAATAAAAAAAACTCTGCTGTAATCTACATTACAGCAACGATCACATCATGTACAAGATAGGGCACTTATAATGTGGTGACAGAGCCTCTTTAACTAGCACAATGTGACAATCCGGCCCTCAGACTAAAAAGATTGTGCACCCATGCGTTAAACGCATGTTTAACAGTGGCATCCATCGCCCATAGGCAATAATAGTATACGTATAATGGATACGTCATGAAAAGAGTTATGAGAGTTCATGACGTATTTATTGAACAAATGCCATTATAGTTTATGGGTGACAGATTTCACTGTTAGGCACCCATCACAGCCTACATTTAACGTTTATTAATCACTGGTCAGAGCGGTTTTGGCGGCAGGAGGGGGACCTATGCAATATTAGGAGGGTGGTTTTAAATGTTTTAACGGTGTATATATAATAAAATATAAGCTTATGGGGCATATTTCCATTTATTCAATACAAGAGTGAGATATAAGATCGATATAAGAGTGAGTAGATAGATTGCAATGAATGACTTTAATTTGGCATGTGATCTACAGAACTGTATGTACAATGATATTGTTCATACGTAGTATTTTTTATTTATTTTTTTTATTTTTATTTTTAAGTTACACTTAATGACTTGTACATTTACAGCTATAAGGTTTTGACAGTCCTTTTAACCAAAGCATGGACTGAGCCTTTCTGATGTTTTTATAGATTGAGTATAGTTTGAAAGTTCCCATCCTCCCACAGAAAGTGTCCCAAAGCTTTTGGAATCATTGCTGACAGGAGAATGGGCAACCCACCACATTGATGTATCGCGGCTTTTCCAATAAAAAAAATGTCCATCCCATGACAAAAGCACACGTGTAGAGGCACAAGCTATGGAAATAGTTGTTAAACATATCTAATTTATCTGAGCTTTTCATTTAATACCTGCTTGAAGCAATTTGCTTATTAGTTACGGTTGGTGAACAGAGGTTACATTTTTGTGAAGTTAAGGCTATAGTAAATCTCTGCTCTCACCCCCCCCCCCCCCCACTGACCGATGGGTGAACTCAGAGCAACAGGGGGAAATGAGCAGCTTCAGTTTACTATAATGCAGGTACTTTCTTGAAAAGCAAGGATCATTATTTTATTTGACTTACTACAAGTTACCATTGCGGCACAGCCGGTGTCGGCGGAGGAATAATCTGATCGGTCTGTGTGTAAAATGCCCATAAATTGTGTATACTTCAAAGCCATTTGACTAAACTATCAACTGCATTAAGACGCACATCCAAGTAGATGGAGACATAAAAAGCCGCAAGTCATTGCCACCCACCTTTTTGTTGTATGGGAGTGGATAACATGATTAGTGCTTAACCCATTTGGTGTGATCATTTCACTTAAGCATTAGCTGGGAAATGTTAATCACAACTTTAATTCATCCCGCATTAGCATTTTGATTAACTCGGCACTAGCTGGAATACTTGAAGCTCTTAGAGCCACACATAGCGCCTGGAAATGACTTTTTCATTAATTGAGTTTGTTAGACAGCAGCTGATCTTAGGAACAACTGTTGCACGGGAAATTATTATAGAAACACATATTGTGTTATAAAGTGGAAAATGTAGATTTTCAGTCTTCGGGAACGTTATCAACAGATGTCCAAAATTGGTTACATTGTGATTTATAGTCAGGGTGTTATAGTACAGATGTCACAATGTTAAATCTGTAACAGGGCCCCCCCCCCCCCCTATCATGTGCCAGTTATAATACTGTTGTCTTGTTATGTGGCAGAGGGGACTTTGGGCCCCCTCAAGCACCAGGGCCAAGGTGTGATTACTACCTCTGCCCCCCCTATAGTTATGCCCCTGATTTCCTTATTGCTTTAGTTCCTTTTGTAATAATTTCCCACTGAGGATTGTGATGGATTTTTTACATCAGGTGTCTATTGTATTAAGAAAGTAATGTGTACCATACAATTTACTCCTACTAGGACTTTACTATGGGATGCCCATGTCCCTTTCTTTACACTAAGCAAAAAATGGGAATGGGGGAGCAACACAGTGGATCAGTGCTTTGAATCGATTTCATGCAGCACTGGGGTACTGGGTTTGCATACAAATAGGTACAAAATCTACATGGATTTTTAGATATTCTCGTTGTGTTCGCTTGGGATTCCGTTAGGTACTGTACTCCTGTATGTGTGTGCACTCTTGATATCGTCAATTACAATTTAGTTTGTGAGCTCCACTGAAGACAGTGACCACAACACTGCACATTATATTGATGATATCCAAATAATAAGAAACACATTTTTGTGTTGCTCGTTTCCCCTCCATAGTGTTCTGTACATGGTCAACAGCAGGTTTAGCACATCTGAGCAATTTGTAGGTTATGACCTTGTGTGTAGTAGCCTCTTAATGTTGTTCTGTTCTGTAGCAGATGCTGGTATTTTTTTTAACCTTCTTTTTCCTAGAACAACAATTCCCATAAACATTTGGTAGCTCTAAGTAAAGAGGATGGCATTATTGTCATTGTGTTTCATATTGTTTTCAATTCTCTAATACAAAAAAAAAAATGATGGTCTTTTTCAGAAATTGACTCTCCTAATGGTCACTGTGAGGGGTCACAAAATGAAGCTCATTTGTTTGGCAGAATCTGTAACACTGATGTGACCTCAACCCTCCCACACTTTCCTTAGAGAAAAGATCAAACATTCACCCGGAAAATGGGGATATATAAAGACCGGTCATTTGATATAGTTAACATATAATATCTAATGTTAAGGCAGCGAAAATAGAGTGAGAATTGATTGTTTCAATTGTAATGCTCTTGTGTACAAGGGATTGTTTCCCACAGCAAGAAGTACTCACTATTGCACACAGAGTTATCCAAGAGGTTAAAAAATAACTGTGCAATAAGTGAGATCCTTCAATTTCCTCAATAAACTGGGAGGGAAGATGTTTTATAATTTATGCGCGGGAGTGCCAACTTGGTAGTAGCTGCATAGGTCTAAAGATGTGGAACATGTTCCTAAGGCTGCTTTTAGACCAGCGTAATATGGGTACTTTTTTGCGCCCGTATTACGGATGCAACACGCGGCCCTCCTGCGATTCATCAGAACTGGAGTTGGAGCACAATAGGCTTCTATTGTGGTCAATGATTCCTACTCTGAATGGTCCCCGGTAATAAGTGGTGTACCCCAGGGTTCAGTGCTGGGACCACTATTATTCAACTTATTTATTAATGATATAGAGGATGGGATTAATAGCACTATTTCTATTTTTGCAGATGACACCAAGCAATGCAATATAGTTCAGTCTATGGAAGATGTTCATGAATTGCAGGCAGATTTAAACAAACTAAGTGTTTGGGCGTCCACTTGGCAGATGAAGTTTAATGTAGATAAATGTAAAGTTATGCATCTGGGTACCAACAACCTGCATGCATCATATGTCCTAGGGGGAGCTACACTGGCGGATTCACTTGTTGAGAAGGATCTGGGTGTACTTGTAAATCATAAACTAAATAACAGCATGCAGTGTCAATCAGCTGCTTCAAAGGCCAGCAGGATATTGTCGTGTATTAAAAGAGGCATGGACTCACAGGACAGGGATGTAATATTGCCACTTTACAAAGCATTAGTGAGGCCTCATCTAGAATATGCAGTTCAGTTCTGGGCTCCAGTTCATAGAAAGGATGCCCTGGAGTTAGAAAAAAATACAAAGAAGAGCAACGAAGTTAATAAGGGGCATGGAGAATCTAAGTTAGGAGGAAAGATTAAAATAATTAAACCTATTTAGCCTTGAAAAAAGACGACTAAGGGGGACATGATTAACTTATATAAATATATGAATGGCACATACAAAAAATATGGTGAAATCCTGTTCCATGTAAAACCCCCTCAAAAAACAAGGGGGCACTCCCTCCGTCTGGAGAAAAAAGGTTCAACCTGCAGAGGCGACAAGGCTTCTTTACAGTGAGAACTGTGAATCTATGGAATAGCCTACCGCAGGAGCTGGTCGCAGCAGGGACAGTAGATGGCTTTAAAAAAGGGTTAGATAATTTCCTAGAACAAAAAAATATCAGCTCCTATGTGTAGAAATTTTTCCTTCCCTTTTCCCGTCCCTTGGTTGAACTTGATGGACATGTGTCTTTTTTCAGCCGTACTAACTATGTAACTCCAGTTCTAAAGAACCGCGGGAGGTTCGGATGTTGCATCTTTAGTACAGGCCCAAAAAAGCAACCGTATTACTCTTGTCTGAAGGCTGCCTTAACTCACCCCCCTTATACTCTGCACATACTCACTAATCTGGAAAACACTGAACATAGTTTGACTTGTGGTCCATCGCAAGAGAACTGAACTGTAGTGCTGATAAAGCAGAGGGATTCCCTGTAGAAGAGCTCTGCTCAGCCATTTATCATTCGCAATCACACTGTGTAAATGTTCGCGATAAAAAAAAAAGTGTATAGGCTCAAGACAGCGTTCCTTATAGAGAAGTTCTGATTTGGCCATGCCCTCCAGCAACTTCTTATGTTTTCAAGGGAAAGTAAGCGCAGTCAAATTGCTCATGGAAACCCAGTGTAATTTTAAACACTTAAATCCTGGGTTATAAAATAACCTGGAAGATTTATCACACAAACACATTAATAATTAACCTCATTAATGAAAAGCAAAATATTGCTTGTAAGTTAGATAAACACATACATGCAACACAAACCATCAGACTGAGAAGGTGTGAGTAATAAATGCTAATGTGCAGAGCCAAACGCAATGCACATAACAGCCTAATATAAATGTGGGGCTTTTAGAATATTGTTACAAGTGACCCCAAAAGCTGTTACAAAAGGCTGCACCGTGTAAAACAGAAGGCTTCATGGAAACCGTATACAGCTTAATGAAGTGAAGGACTGCGTTATTGTTGTGAAGGTCGCTCCAGTGGTGATGTATGTATGGGAGGTCTAGGGCTGAGCTTCTTTCTCCTAAAGTTTTCTTTTATATTTAGACCAGGGAGCAGTTAAAGAACATGCAGAAAAAAAATAAAAATCTTAATTCCACACTTGCATAAATGTGTTGGCAATATTTACACTTGGTAAAATAAATCTGAAACTCAGACCAGGCGCTTAAGTGTCCATGCTGTCACATATTAGCCCTAAAAGTATGAAGGTATGGTCACACATAATGGTAGTGCTGGTCACGTGTACAACATTTTATTAAAAAAAATAGCTTTGATTGACATAGGTTGGGGCTTTCAGTCATAAAAAGGTACAGTGCGTACATTTTATCTTGTTGAACAACTGGGTGCATATTATAATACTGATTTGTATCCGTTTGCTATTTACAGCCTCAAATAACATTGTGTGCACGAGGCCGCGTGATTGCTTAGTCGGGTGCTCTATGTCGAAGATATTCTCCCCTGGAAACTTTGTAATACGGCATCCGATGGGGCATTCCACAATTCTTTTTCTGTTAGATTTGTATGGAATCAAAGGCATACTGAAGTACAGTAAGGACCCCAATGTGCCTCTATGGAAACCATTTTATGGCTCTTATATATGTTGAGAATAAAAGCGATGCTCACCCAAATAGTCGTTTTAAAAAAGGTGTTTCTTTATTCCAATCCCTGTGGGATCTTCACACAAGGCCCAGGGTGAAGCCATCTTCACTGCCTCTGACGCTGTCCAATCGGCATTAGGCAGCTTCTGACAAGCCTTGCCCAGTGTGATCCCGCAAAACCACGCTGGGCAAAGACTTCTTATGAGGAACATTTGTCATAAGCTGCATCGTCAGTGGTAGAGGTAATGGCTCCACCCTGGGAGAGTCACTGTAGTTTACATCCCATTGGTTATCTACAGTGAATAACCATATCAGACGCCAAAACAACGGGGGACAATTACTGAAAAAGTGGGGGGGGGGGTAGAACGAAAAAAAAATAGCTCTGGAAATAGGGAGTGTGCTAAAGGTGATGTATGTAAATTTGGTGTTAGGACCTGGTGACAGGTCCTCTTTAAGGAGATTTGTCAGAACTAGTAATATCTATACTGCAGATACTTATACCGGTCTGCACACACCTTCAGAGTGAGAACACACAAAGTGGCTGCTGCACCCGTCCGAAACCATGCCCACATACAGTGATGGGTGCGTGCACAATTTTACTGGTTATAAGTGTGGCCATTCACCATCACATGTGGGCGCGGTTTTAGCTGCCGCTCCATGTATTCATACCCTCGTATTCACACCCCCATAGGGATTGAGCAGTAAATTAGATGAAAAGGGCAGGATGACCTAATAAACACACTGGTTGAAGAACAAGTACATATGTACTTATGAACAAGTGCTTATTAACTATCTAAAAGATTTTGAAAAGAGACATAGGACAAGGCACCCCCATTATTTGGTTCTAGCATTTATTTGTTTACACTTGGCATCACTGTACATTAATATTTAACCCCTTCCCGCAAAGCGCAGTACCATTACATCACGGTGATAGTGCCGGCTCAGGAGCTGAGCCCGCACCATCCCCAACGGGTGCCAGCTATATGTTACAGCTGGTTGCCGGTGGCTGCAATGGCAACCGGAGGCCTAATACTAGCCTCCCGGTCTGCCAGCAACGGAAGCCTCCTATGCCCCGCTCAGAGGCAGGGCCTAAAAGGCTTCCAGTACCATCAGCAAAATGGCGCCAGATCATCAGCAGTGGGTGTCCGCTGTAACGGCAGGAACCGTAGCTTCTGGCCATTACCCATTTTAGTGGTTTGTAGCAAATCAGCAGCCCTGCCATGCAATGGCAAGGCTGCCGACTGCTACTATGGCAACAGGAATCCTAACAATGGCCTCCTGTCTGCCATTATCGAAGCTGATTAGGCCCGACCAAAGGTGGAGCCTGATCGGCTTGCTGTCAGTGAACAACTGACAGTTCGAATACGTTGCACTACATAGGTAGTGCAATGTATTAGAACATCAATCAAACAGTTGGACCTTCAAGTCCCCTAGTGGGACTAAAGAAAAGTGTAAAAAAAGTAAAAATAAAAGCTGTAAAAAATAAAATAAAAGTTTCAAGTAATAAAATAAAAAACAATCTCCCTTTTTCCCTTATCAAGTCATTTATTATTGAAAAAAATAACAAAACCATACATATTTGGTATCGACGCGTCCGTAGCGACCTGAACTATAAAAATATGATGTTATTTGTCCTGCGGACTAAACGCCGTAAAATAGCAAACTAAAAAATACTGCCAGAATTTCTGTTTTTTTGGTCACTTTGTCTTCCAAAAATGTAACTAAAAAGTGATTAAAAAGTCGCATGTATCCAAAAATGGTACCTATAAAAACTATAGCTCGTCTCACAAAAAACAAGCCCTCATATAGCTCCGTCGACAAAAAAATGTAAAAAGTTATGGCTCTTACAACATGGCGACAGAAAAAATACATTCTTTTTACAAAAGTAATTTTATTGTGCAAAGCATTGTAAAACATGAAAAAGTGCTATAAATTTGGTATAGCCGGAATCGTACTGAAAAGTTAACATGTAATTTATGACGTGTGGTGAACGCTATATAAAAAAAACTAAGCCAGCCAGAATTGCTGTTTTTTGGTCACCTTGTCTCCCACAAAAAAGGATAAAAAGTGATCATTCGCATGTACCCCAAAATGGTACAAGTAAAAACTATAGCTCGTTTTGCAAAAAAACTGCCCTCTATATACAACTACGTACAGTGAAGGAAATAAGTATTTGATCCCTTGCTGATTTTGTAAGTTTGCCCACTGTCAAAGACATGAACAGTCTAGAATTTTTAGGCTAGGTTAATTTTACCAGTGAGAGATAGATTATATTAAAAAAAACACAGAAAATCACATTGTCAAAATTATATATATTTATTTGCATTGTGCACAGAGAAATAAGTATTTGATCCCTTTGGCAAACAAGACTTAATACTTGGTGGCAAAACCCTTGTTGGCAAGCACAGCAGTCAGACGTTTTTTGTAGTTGATGATGAGGTTTGCACACATGTTAGATGGAATTTTGGCCACTCCTCTTTGCAGATCATCTGTAAATCATTAAGATTTCGAGGCTGTCGCTTGGCAACTCGGATCTTCAGCTCCCTCCATAAGTTTTCGATGGGATTTAGGTCTGGAGACTGGCTAGGCCACTCCATGATCTTAATGTGCTTCTTTTTGAGCCACTCATTTGTTGCCTTGGCTGTATGTTTCGGGTCATTGTCATGCTGGAAGACCCAGCCACGAGCCATTTTTAATGTCCTGGTGGAGGGAAGGAGGTTGTCACTCAGGATTTGACGGTACATGGCTCCATCCATTCTCCCATTGATGCGGTGAAGTAGTCCTGTGCCCTTAGCAGAGAAACACCCCCAAAACATAATGTTTCCACCTCCATGCTTGACAGTGGGAACGGTGTTCTTTGGGTCATAGGCAGCATTTCTCTTCCTCCAAACACGGCGAGTTGAGTTAATGCCAAAGAGCTCAATTTTAGTCTCATCTGACCACAGCATCTTCTCCCAATCACTCTCAGAATCATCCAGATGTTCATTTACAAACTTCAGACAGGCGTGTACATGTGCCTTCTTGAGCAGGGGGACCTTGCGGGCACTGCAGGATTTTAATCCATTACGGCGTAATGAGTTACGAATGGTTTTCTTGGTGACTATGGTCCCAGCTGCCTTGAGATCATTAACAAGTTCCCCCCTTGTAATTTTCGGCTGAGCTCTCACCATCCTCAGGATTAAGGATACCCCACGAGGTGAGATTTTGCATGGAGCCCCAGATCGATGTCGATTGACAGTCATTTTGTATGTCTTCCATTTTCTTACTATTGCACCAACAGTTGTCTCCTTCTCACCCAGCGTCTTACTTATGGTTTTGTAGCCCATTCCAACCTTGTGCAGGTCTATGATCTTGTCCCTGACATCCTTAGAAAGCTCTTTGGTCTTGCCCATTGTTGTAGAGGTTAGAGTCAGACTGATTAATTGTCTGTGGACAGGAGTCTTTTATACAGGTCACCATTTAAGACAGCTGTCTTTAATGCAGGCACCAAGTTGATTTGGAGAGTGTAACTGGTCATGAGGAGGCTGAACTCTTAATGGTTGGTAGGGGATCAAATACTTATTTCTCTGTGCACAATGCAAATAAATATATATAATTTTGACTATGTGATTTTCAGTTTTTTTTTTATATAATCTATCTCTCACTGGTAACATTTACCTAGCCTAAAAATTCTAGACTGTTCATGTCTTTGACAGTGGGCAAACTTATAAAATCAGCAAGGGATCAAATAGTTATTTCCTTCACTGTATATGAAGAAATGTAATTAGTTAAGGCTCCAATAAGTCAGGAAATTAAAAAATATGTAGTTGTGCCGGCCCGAGGGGAACATTTCTTCTGTTTCAAGAGGCGATTTATCAAGGCAGTAAAAGTAGGGAACCAGGAAGGGGAGGGCCCAAACATATCTGCTGGAAGCGAGGGCGTCTGTATTATACCAGGACAACACTTTCCCAGTAAAATTCCCCAAACTGCAAAGGTGCAGATTGTGGACCAAAACGGGGATAAGAAAGGACAGTGCGACACTGGCCGGTGCAGAAAGGATTGTGTCACAGCGTAACACACATCTATGGATTATTTTACTGTTTACCCCATTATTATGCCACCTGACTATGCCCCTGATTTACTCTGCCCGGCTTACATTTGCCCTCACATTATAAACTGAAATACCAGCAATACTCAAACAAAACTACTACCATGCAATATCCACGCTCCAAAAGCCAAATGGTGCTCCCTCGCTCCAGCAGTTTACCTCCACACATATGGCATAGCCATACCCGGAAGATCCCTTTTAACAATTTTTGGGGTGTGCGTCTCCAGTGGCACAAGCTGGGCAAACATATTTCCCACTAAAATGTCACATCTAGGGAAAAACTTTAATTTTTACTTTGCACCATCCGCAGCGCAATCATTTATGGAAAAGACCTGTTGAGTGAAAATGCTCGTTACACCCCTTAATAAATGCCCTGAGGGGTGTAGCTTCCAAAATGGGGTCACTTCTCAGGGGTTTCTTTTATTATTTCACATCAGAGCTTCTGCAATTATAAACCAATACTGTGTAAGTTGCCAAATTAGGCCTCCACTTCGCATGGTACTCTTTAACTCCTGAGCCCTGTCGATAGTCCAGGAAAAAGATTTGGGCCACATGTAGGGTGGTTCTAAAACTGGGAAACACAGCATAATAATTAAAGAGCTGTCTTGTTATGGTGGCACAAGCCGGGCACCACTTATCGGCACATCTATGGAAAAAAAATTCACTCTGCAATATTGAATGCACACTAATTTCTGCAAAATACCTGCGGGGTTAACATGCTCACTACACCCGTAGGTGAATACCTTGAGGGGTGTAGTTTCCAAAATGGGGTCACTTTTGGGGGGGTTTCAACTGTTTTGGTCCCACAGGGGCTTTGCAAATTCGACATAACGCCCAGAAACCAATCCAGCAAAATCTGTATTCCAAAAGCAAAATGGCGCTCCTTCCCTTCTCAGCCTTGCCGTGTGCCCAAACAGCAGTTTATGACCACATATGGAGTATTGCAATACTCGGGAGAAATTGCTTTACAAATATTGTGGTTCTTTTTTTCCTTTATTTGTTGAGAAAATGAAAAATTTAGAGCTAAAGCTACGTCTTATTGAAGAAAAAGGATTGTTTTTATTTTCACTGCCCAATTCTAATAAAATCTATGAAACATCTGTGGGGTCAAAATGCTCACTACACCTGTAGATGAATTCCTCAAGGGGTGTAGTTTCCTAAATGGAGTCACTTTTTGGGTGTTTTCTCTGTTTTGGTTCTTCAGGGGCTTTGCAAATGCGACATGGCCTCCGCAAACCATTGCTGCTAAATTTGAGCTCCAAAAGCCAAACGGCTTGGGAGAAAATGCTTTACAAATGTTGTTTTGTTTTTTCTCCTTTAGTCCTTGTGGAAATGAGAAAAAATTTGCTAAACCTACATTTTCTCTGAAAGAATGTAAATTTAAATTTTCATGGCCTACTTCCAATAATTTCTGCAATAAACCTCTGGGATCAAAATGCTCACTTTACCCATAGACAATTTCCTTGAGGGGTCCAGTTTCCCAAATTGGGGGATTTCCACTGTTTTGGCACCGCAAGAGCCCTTCAAACCTGACATGGTGCCTAAAATATTTTCGAATAAAAAGGAGGCCCAAAATCCAGTAGGTGTTTCTTTGTTCTTCAGTCCATAAGCGCACTAGGACCACATGTGGGATATTTCTAAAAACTGCAGAACCTGGGCAATAAATATTGAGTTGTATTTCTCTGGTAAAACTTTCTGTGCTACAAAAAAATGGATTAAAAATAAATGTCTGCGGAAAAAAAATGAAATTTGTAAATTTCACCTCTACTTTGCTTTAATTCCTGTGAAACGTCTAAAGGGTTAAGAAACTTTCTAAATGCTGTTTTGAATACTTTGAGGGGTGAAGTTTTTAACATGGGGTGACTTATTGGGGGTTTCTAATATATAAGGCCCTAAAAGCCACTTCACAACTGAACTGGCCCCTGTAAAAATAGCCTTTTGAAATTTTCTTAAGAATGTGAGAAATTGCTGCTAAAATTCTAAGCCTTGTAACATCCTAGAAAAATAAAAGAATGTTCAAAAAACTATGCCAATCTAAAGTAGACATATGTGGATGTTAATTAGCAACAATTTTGTGTGGTATAACTGTCTGTCTTCAAGCAGATACATTTAAATTTAGAAAAATTCAAATTTTTTTACTTGTTCGCTAAATTTTGGTGTTTTTCACAATTAAATACTGAATGTATCGAGCAGATTTTGCCAGTAACATAAAGTCCAATGTGTCACGAGAAAACAATCTCAGAATCGCTTGGATAGGTAAAAGCATTCCGAAGTTGTTACCACATAAAGTGAAACATGTCAGATTTGAAAAATGAGCCTCTGTCAGGAAGGTCAAAAGTGGCTAAAGCGGGAAGGGGTTAAACGATAGTGGATCTCCGGTATTTGGAGTAAGTTGTTGCCACTTGTTTTGGAAAATTCCTACAGAAATCATAATCACTATTATACTGTATCTTTTTAGTTGTTCCTATGTACATGTTGGTGTACTATGAAGATGCAGTTATTTATTTGTAATCTTTTTATTTCCATCACATTTGTTTTTTTATAAGCAATGGTTCTAGGTATTATATTCTTAAAAGTGTCAAAATGTGCTAGTAATTTGTATCAACTGATGATTTTGAATTAAGGGTTAAAAGCACTACAAAACCTTGCCTGAAATCCCAGGTTAATAAATTTAGCCCTATAGCATTATAAGAGACTTACTCACCAATGACTCTGTTACCACCAACGTTAATTAAGAACAAAAGCCGACACTAAAAGAGAATTACCTATTACATAAGGGATTTTCTGCCAGAATGAGATATGTAAAAAGTAACCTTTATTATATTGAAAATTGAAAGAGACCAAAATTGTAGATTACTAGAGGATGCTGAATTATACAAATTGCTTGATTTGGATAAAAATCTATGTTTCCATATGGAGGGAGTACTTAGTAAATAATAGTGCAGAAAAAATCAACAGCTCATTCATTGATGCATTGTAAATAACAACTGTTATTATCCTCACTCCTAAGAAAAACAGTTGATTTGAGTTGTCAAGGGAGACCCGCTGATTTACTACCGCAAGGCTTGATAAATTCTGGTATCAGCCGGTGTCCTAATGAATAGCAGGGAGTGTCATGAACTTCTGTTTGATTTACAATTAGCTTCCCGGCTACTGTCCAGTTAACTTAAGTCTGTACAGAAGAAAGGCTCAGCTGCAGTCTTACTTAGTTTAATAGACAACAGAATGCATACAAGGGACTTAATTTTCCTCTATTTGAAAATTAGCGTATTTATTTTTTTTGTCCAAAATGTGGGAAAAGAATAATAGCCACAGGTCAAAGTCTGTGGCAGTAGAAATTAAGTGACGCTTTTATGACTATTCACAAGCTAATTTGGGTACCTAAAATACAGACTTCAAAGTTTTGTTTTTTTCTAGATACAGGGCATTAAAAACAAGTACATCCTGTATACTCCGGTTATGGTTATGTATTTCTTTTAGTGGCCACAGCTCAGTTTCTCTCATACAGATATACAATCTGCTTCACACAGCTGTAGTTAAATGATAAAATTCTGGCTGCATTCACCACTAGGGGGAGCTTACTGCATACTGTTTTAATATGGAGTTCAATGTATAAATAGTATCCAGTAAGCTCCCTCTAGTGGTAATTATAATTTTATTAAAAAAAATACAATCATATGTTTTCTGAGGAACAATTTGTTACTTACATATGCAAGTGAACAATCAGGAACAAGGTACAAGGAGAATTCCTTGTACTGAAAATAAACAACAGTGCTAACAGTGTACAGAATTATAAAAACAGGGCTGCATTCTTCCAGAAGCAACACCTCACCTTTGCATGGGTTGTTTCTGGTATTGCAGCTCATCTCCATTGAAGTGATGGGAGCTGAGCTGCAATAGCACTCACAACCTTTGGAGAGGTATGGCACTGTTTCTGGAAGAAAGCAGTCATGTATTTTATAATTCTGTAAATTAATATCTCATCAGAATTTTATCATTAAACTCTGACTGCAGGCACTTTCTCCCGCACTATAAAGATATATTAAGAAATTAATCGGGACATAATTTAAGATCTGTTTAGATTTAAAAAAAGATAGAAAAGATTCACTTTAAGCAAGATTCTCCGATTTTTGGACAGTATTGGAAGTCCTGTCGCATGTTGCGTCCATGGCAAATTTTGTCAAATTTGATGGGAGCAACAGTGCTACATTCATTAAATAGCAATTCTGTAATAAATTCTTAATGTCCAACTAACTTCTCAGCTGCAGTAAATACATCACCAGACCACAGCGTTTAGGCATTTAGCTGCCTTGTTATATTATTGGATTCTCCTTGTAGATATGAATAAGACTATGTGAGGAGACCGTATTTTATGTAATTTCCTAATATATTCATGTAGTTTTAGTAAAGGTAAACACTTTAATCCCTAAAATTTCAGAGTTTAACCATTTTTACTGTCGGAGTAGCCTGGGTTTGGGAGAGCTGAAGGTACTCTAAGAATCCAGCCTCGCAGTCCAAATCAAGATAACAATTCATCGGAGAGATCACACAGACACGGAAGTTCATCAGTATCACACATGTGGCATTTCTCTAGAGCTTGAGGCCTTGTGCGGTTTATTTATACACAAAAAGACAATACAAGTTTGAAGACCAATAAATCATATATGATTTAGTTCCAGCCCAGTTATAGCAGTAGCTTAACCAATCACAGTAAAGGTCACTACATAGTATATACATATATTGCTTGCCTAAAGAAACTACAGAAGCATATCTATATATGGCCTCAGGAAATACTCCTGAGCCCCCTCCAATGTGGTCACAAGTTTCAGCTTTGTTAATTTTTCAACTGAAATGTTGCAAAGAAAAGATAAGAGTTTCAGTCTCATTAAAAATAACAAAACCTTATGCCTTGGGGTCTTAAAACTTCAATCTGTGATTAAATGTTCCAAAAACAAAAATTGGGACTTTCAAGGTCTAACACATTTTAGAATAAAATTATTAACTCTCTATACTATGGATTTTTCTGCTGAATGGTAAATCATTAAACAATAATTGCTCTCATATAGCCTACATCAATAATGGTCCAAGTAATACATTTTGGGGTACTCCCAAGAAGTCAAAATAGTTTATTCATTAGAGATATCAAATAAATGTATACGTCTAATTAAAAAACGAATTGTAAGTATACTATTACGGCCCAGGAGAGCAGAAAGTTTGGAATGTATGAGAAACCATATTTTTTTATCCCGAGTACGGTGTATTTTCAATTCTGACATTCACAATTGTAATTACCATTGCTTCCTCTGCTACACCTGCTTTCGGGAAATTCCACCAACCTTTCAAATGCTCCTTTAAGTGCAAACCCACCTCGCAACTGGAAGCCGACATATTCCCCCTTACAAAAATTCAAAAGATACAAAAGATTTGTGCCAGTTCATTTTCTGGTAGTGTTGATTGGATATTTCTTTGACTTGTTGGATGGACTCAATGATTCTATGAAATGTATATTTGCATTAGCAGAGTTTCATATTTACAAGGTTGATCTCGCTTTTAATGTATCAACACAGGAGTAGCTTGCGGTGTTTATGATTAAAGTTGTGAATATTAATGTTATGTATACGTACTGAAAATGTTCTACTTAGAAAGCTGCAGAAATTATAAACCTGGAAAATATGATCTGTGGCACCTAAGCGCATCCTTTATATCTCTGAACCAGTTCTGTTCTTATTGAGAATTTGTCTAATTTAATTGAAAATGTATGTAAACAACTCCTTTGTTGAAAGAAGCTTTCAGTGTTTAGTTTGTCTTAAGTAACCACCGCCGTTTGTCTGTATAATATAAGGCTTAATGCTACGTTTAATAGGAATGGCTTTCTGGGGACAGTCAAACATAGGGGTATATATACAGTTGAAGTCCTAAGTTTACATACACCTTGGCCACATTCATTTATTTCACCTTTTATTTCATTACAAATAAATAATACTTGTGGTTAGTATTTGGTAGCATTGCCTAATTTAGGTTATCTATGCAGGATCTGCTAGTGATATCCCTATGTTGACCGTTGACACGTTGGCTCTATACAGAGTATCCAGTTTGTTTTATGCATTTCTAGGATATTTCTTTTGATTTGTGTTACATATGAACATACACAGTTATTCTACAATTTACTCTAATCACTTCTGATTTTCTGTAGAAGAAAGAAAATGTCATTACTGTGACTGGAGGTGAGGCCAAATGCTAGCTGTTCTTACTAACTTAATAAACAATGGCTTCTTATTCAATTATATTGTACTTGCATTCATTATATATAAGCAATTGGAGCAATTTCGCCTTCTATATTAGCAATGATAACATCCAAGAGCTTTTTAATATGACAAACATTATTACCTTGTATACATATGCAAGTAGCTAGTGTGCGTGTATGTATGTATGTATGTATATATATATATAACACATACTGTATATATATTAAGTATATTTTATCATCTTCCATAGGCAATGTTGGATGTTGCAGCTCATCATGGATGGCTTGTCACAGTCCTAAACATCACAAATCTAGTGCAAATGGTAATTCAAGCTCGATGGATATATGAGTCAAGTTTGCTCACTGTGCCAAATATTGAGAAACACCATCTTCATCTCTTCAGGTATGTACTCTATAAGAGTTGGGCAGCTTAGAACACAATAACAGTTAAATGTAGGGAAACATTGACCATTGGACATTGTTACTAATACTGAAAGAGTGTGTTAGTTAGAAATAGTGGCAGTATGCCAGTTGAACCACGCAGCATTATTCCCACAGGAAATTTGGACCCACTAAATAGGTGAAGCATCAATTTCAGGTGGTGACAAAGCGGATAGACAATAACGGAGTGCCGGTTCCTCAGTGGTTAAATCAGTCCCACTACCTAAGTCCAATTCAATATTTTTTAAACAAACTGAGAAGTTGCGTTTGACCTTAATACAAGAACAGTTGGTTTGCCGATCTGTATAATCAATGAAACTGTATTTTTCTGGTCGTTATCAACAAACTGAAATCAATGTTGTGAATCTGTGATAAATATTAATGAGACATAGTTAGATAGTTGATAAGGCTTAAAAAAAAAAAACACCCAGGTACATCAAGTCCAACCTTTTAATATTACTATGTTGATCAAGAGGAAAGCAAATACCCCTATAGGGCGAACGCCAATTGACCTGTATTAAGGGGAGAAAAACGAATTTGACTCTAAATATGGCAGATATATCAGAATAAATCCCTGGATTAATGTTCCATCTCCAGAATCTAGTACTCAGACCTTGTAATATTATATTTTTCAAGAAAGGCATCAATACATTCAATAAATCAACAATAACAACATTGGGTCAGAGAGTATCATAGTCTCACTTCTCTTACAGTAAAGAAGCCCCTGCTATGACTAGTTGGAATAGGGATTTGTATAGAGGAAAACTATGTTCTTGTCATGAGCATCTATGCTTCTTTTGATGCATCCTCAATTATTTTATTTGCCTTGGCAGAAGCTGACTGGCACTTGTTAGTAAAGTTAAGTTTACTGTTTACCAATATTTGGCCCAGTAGTTTATTATTCAGTGTGTAATTGTAGAATTTGTTTCCTCGGCCCAAGTGCATATTTACATTTAACCACAATAACTCGTTGGAGCCATCAAACGTGCTATTACAGCTGATGAACACCATCACAATATGGTGCAAGCTCAGAAGCTAAGCCCACACCATAAGCAGCGGGTGCCGGCTGTTTCAGACAGGTGACACCCACCTGCAACGGCCGGGATCGGAGATCACTCCGATCCTGTCTATTTAACCCCTCAGTTACTGCGGTTGCCGTGACAGGCGAAAAAGACCTGTTGAAGGTCTCCAGGTCTGCCTTCCTTTTTCCCTTTTCCCATTTTTCCTAAAAAATTATTCAAGCAATAAAAAAAGTAAACATAGTTGGTATCACTGTGTCCGTAAAAGTCCAAAGTAGTAAAATATCACATTATTTTAGCTGGCAGGTGAACGCCATAAAATAAAAAAAATCACAATGCAAGCATTTCTGTTTTTTAGTCACCTCACTTCCTCCAAAAAAATGTAATAAAAAATCATCAGAAAGTTGCGTGTATTCCAAAATGAAACCAATAAAAATTACATCTCGCTCAGTAAAAAAACAAGACCTCACACCACTCAATTGACGGAGAAATAAAAAAGTTATGGCTCTTAGAATATGGCAACACAAAACAAATATTTTTTTAACCTAGTTTTTTTCTTTGTGAAAGTAATAAAACATTTAAAAAAAACTATAATTTTGGTATGGCCATAATTGTATTAACCCCCAGAATAAAGTTAGCACGTAGTTTTTATCGCACAATAAAAATGAAACCGAAAGGCCAGTTTCTCATGGGTCGGATACGCTGCATTAAAATCACGCAGCGTATCCGACTTGGAACCCGCAGTACACTCCGTCCGAAAAATCACACAAAATTGTCGTGCGGTTTTTAGACTAAATTTCCGCTTTGGAAAGCAACGCTTGAAAAAAAAACAAAACGATTCCTACCCTCTTCTCTGCGCGTAGTCCGGCCTCCTATGATGACCATGTGATGCTGCAGCCTGTGATTTGCTGCATTATGGCTCCTGAAATGCGCCGATGGAAAAACAAAAATTCAAAAAAAAATTGGTTGTGTCTTTAAGTTGTTAAACTTAATTTGCTTTCCCGAATCCCTCTGTAGTATTACATTATCCTCCTCTGTGTGGATTACTTTACAGAGCTTAGTATCACCTGCAAATACTGAAATTATACTCTGTAAACCCTCTAGCAGGTCATTAATAAACATATTAAAAAGAAGATACTGACTCCTGTGGAACCCCACTGGTAACGGTGACCCACTCTGAGGATGTGCCATTAATTACCACCCTACCCTTAGTTTCCGATCACTGAGCCAGTTGTTAACCCAATTACATATATTTTCCTCCAGTCTCAGCATTCTCATTTTATATACCAACCTTTTATGTGGCACAAATGCATTTAATAAGTTCTTTACATTCTGAGTGCAATTTACTTACCTGAAATTTTATTTTTTCAGTCATCCAAAGGCCGCACACAAAGGGTTAAAGTTAGGTATGGCCCTATTGGTCAGAAGACAGTAGTTAGTAAGCAATGAAAAATTAACCAATGAGCCTTTCATAAAAGGACTTAAACCAGACACACATGCGTCATATGCAGCAATATTTATTAAAGGAGGGATACTGAGCTGTCGTTTGACTACAGGGAAAATAAAATTTCTGGTAAGTACATTTGATGCTTCCTGGACATCCCTTAGGCAGCATACAAAGGGAATTGAAAATCAATATTACAGGAGTGGAAAACTGGAGCCAGCATATTGCTGCACTGCCTTGCCAAAGGCCGAACCTTGACCAGCAGCAATGTTTTACAAGTGGCGAGTGGCGATGCCCAGGTGGCTGAATTACATATTCTGCCCATGAAGCTACTGTGGAGCGTGAAGAATGAGGTTCGAAATGTAATGGACCTTCCAAGTAATGGCTGATTTGATCCATCTTGTTATCATTGCTTTACTAGCTTTCCTTCCCTTCTTACGTCCATGGTATTATTTGAACAGGGCTTCTTCTTTTCTGAAGTGTTCAACCCTCTCCAGATATACAAGAACGGATCTAGAAAATCTAATTTTTGCTGTTATCCATTTTCAGTTTCTGGATGTAGCACTGTAAGATAAGTTTCTTAGTTCAGAGACGGAACGAAATTAACTTTAACCCTTTCAGAACTGAACTATTTTTTGCTTTACCATTTTCGTTTTTCACTCCCCGCCTTTCAAGAGCCATAACTTTTTTATTTGTCCGTCAATGGGGTGGTGTGAGGGCTTATTTTCTGTGGAGGAGTTGTAGTATTTATTGCCAACTTTTAAAGTACCACATCATGTACTGGGAAACTGAAGAAAAAAAAATCTTTGCAGTCTGAAATTGGAGAAAACTGCGATTCCTACATTGTTTCTTTTTCATTTTCGTTTTTACGTCTTTCACTGCGGTAAAAACGACAACTTAACTTTATTCTGCGTCTCAATGTGATTTCGGTGATACCAATTTTATATAGGTTATTTACTGCTTTTACAAAGAAAAAACTGTTTTGTTTTTTAAAAAAAATAATTTGTTTCACCACATGGTGAGCCATAACTTTTTAAATTTTTTTCATCGATGGAGCAGTTTCAGAGCTTATTTTTTGCGGGATGAGATGTAGTTTTTATTGATACCATTTTTTGGCGCATACAACTTTTTGATCACTTTTTATATAAAAAAATTTGCGCGCTAAGGTGACCAAAAACAGCGGTTTGGGCATTTACATTTTTTGGTTTTTACGGCGTACACTGTGCGAGTTAAATAATGGTATATTGTAATAGTTCAGACTTTTACTGACGCAGCGATACCAATTTTTTTATTTTTAAAATTACTTTAAAGGAAAAATAGGAAAAGGTTTTTTTTAACTTTTAATATCTATTTTTTTTTTTTTTTTACTACTGACTTTATTAAACTTTTTTTTTACACATTTTATTAGTCCCTCTAGGGGACTTGAACCAGCAATCGTTAGATCGCTGGTACAACACACTGCAATACCAATGTATTGGAGTATATAATAATTTTTACAGGCTTCTGTTAAGCCATGCCAAAGGAGCGGCTTACAAAAGCAGACAAAAGGCAGGCCAGGGGGCATTCATTAGGCCCCTGGGCTGCGATGACAACCATCGACACCCCCCGTTCGCGTTGTGGTGCGCCGATGAGTGATTGCTGTTCCTGGCCATTAGTCTTGGGTGTCAGCTGTAAAACACAGCTGACACCCACAGCGTATAGGGCGTGCTCAGAAGGTGAGCGCGCTCCGTACTTTCCTAATAACGCTCATCACGTGCATGAACGTGATAATGCATCATGGGGTTAAGAATGATATTAGGGACTGTTCTAAGATCTAGAAAATTCTGACATGTGTCTAAAATATGGACTCCTGCATGAGAGAGCCCGAAGTTTACTCAGGTGACGTGCAGAAGCAATAGCAAATAAGTAGGCTGTCTTAGTAGAGAGATTACCTAAATCAATATCTTGCTGTCAGCACCAAAGAAGGTCTAACATTTTGAATGGCTTTTTAAAACCTTCTGATCAATGGATTATTTGAGAATTTCTCCGAAGAGGCCGAAGCAGTTGCCAAAAATTTTTACTTGTAATGTATTACGTTTTAAACTTTTGTTGAAACCTTTCTACTGAAACGGAAAAAAAAATGTATATAGCAGGGGAAACCATCAGATTTCTTTCACAAAATTGGGGAAACAATTTCTGAACTCTGCTGTAAACCTTGATAGTAGGTGGTCTTTTGATGGCCATCAGAGTCTTAATCACTTCTTCTGAAATTCCTGTTTGTTATAGACCCCTCCTTTCAGCTTCCAAACTTTGAGATACAGACGAATAGGGTTTAGGTGGAAAAACCCTTCTTAGATGAGAATGTCTAGCCTGTTTGGCAACCTCTGGAAATTGCATTTTTAAAAAGCTCCAATAAGAGCGAAAAACAGGCCCTGCGGGGCCAGAATGGTGCTATCAGGATTACCGTGGTTTTCTCTCCCTTGATTTTTTTAGAGAACGCAAGGTATTAGAGGAACAGATTAATCAATTTCTGACTCCAACTAATCCATAGACTGTCTAGAAACTGATTGTTCTGCTGCATAAAGTGACCAAAACCTGGGAATCTGGGTGTTTTGTCTTGAAACAAACATTTTTCCTGTTGAGTGACCATTCTGTGGGGCTGATCATATATCGGCTAAACCAATCTGCTTGTGGCTCGTCACACCCATGATATGTATTGCAGCAAGACTGTTCACATGCTTCTTCGCTCCGGACGTTATTTGAGCACATTCTCTTGACAGGCAATGACTTCTCGTTCCTTCCTGCTTGTTGATATAGAAAGCTAGTGAAAGATTCTGTCTGAATCAAGATTTCTTTACTGCGGTGATCTATAATAAATTGAGTAAGGGCTAGTTTGATTGCCGTAAGCTCTTTCAGTTTTGAGGACAGTTATAATTCTTGAGAGGTCCATTTCTGTTGAACTCATTTGTTGAATACATGGGAACCCCAACCCCAATTTGAGGCATCCAATGTAAGATATACTTGATGAGGATTGAGAAGACTTTTGCCCTGAAACATCTTGGATAATGGCAGGATTGAGAGAAATAATGCGATCCAGACCCCAAGGGCTTCTCACCCGTGATCTAGAATATTCCTCTGAAGTGAGTTTTAGCCCAAGGGACAGTCTCTATGGAGGAAGTAAAAATTCCCAGGACTCTCATCGCTGTTTGGACCGAAACTCAGGGATGAAGGATCAAATTCCTGACTGCACTACTCAAATTGTTAATTCTGTCCACAAATGGTTTGCAGGTCATTGTTCTGGTGTTGATGACAAACTCCAGGTATTCAATAGTCTGTGAAGATGACTGAGGTGATTTTTTGTTTGCTCACCAAAAACCCATAGTGATCCAACATTTGAAGAGTGGACTGAGGGTGTGCATTCAGAAGACTTTTCGAGGAGGTTTTCACAAACCAGTCATCTAGATACGTACCGCAAATTTACCCTTCATATGAAGAGCTGCTGATAGAACCACTTCAACTTTTATATATACCCTAGGGGCTGAAGAACGACCAAAGGGAAGACATTTGAAGTGATGGATTTAGGAACCTTCCTTGATTGCTATCCTCATAAATCTTCTGTGTGATTTGAGGATGGGTATATGGACATAGGCATCTGTTAAACTTATCGTTGCCTTGAAATGTTTGTTCTTTATGATAGTGATGACTGATCTTATTGATTTCGTTTTGAACTTATTTTTCTGTAGAAATCTGTTGACATAAATTAAATCCGCCATAATCTCCTAATCTCCCCCTGGTTCTCTCACCATTAAAATTTGTGAGTATATCCTGCAACCTATTTGTTCGGGAGGTACTGGTTCTAAAGTGTCCTTTATAGCAAAGTCTTTAACCATTTGAGATTACATTTTGCTGGATATGTTCAGGTTGAAATTATTCAGAGGAAATGTGGTAAACTCGAATATGTAGCCTCTTTTGATTATAGAAGTCACCCATGAGTCTGAAAAAGTTAACTTCCACTTTGTATAAAAAGCTATTAATCTTACACCGAATCTGGGGCTGAAAAGTTGTTGTCATTGTTCTGTATTTTTTTGCACCACCTTGGAATGGCTTCTTCTTGGAGGAGGAGAACTGATTTTCAGGTTTGGGGTTGCATCTTCGTTGTCTATCGAATCTGAAATTTCTTGTCTGCTTAGGCAATTTTTTAAATTGTGAGCAAAAGGGCCTAGCCGCCTTTTCAGAAAAGAGATACCTGTAACTTCTTTGAGGGATACTAATATCTTGTCCAACTGTGGACTGAATAAGCTATCCGGTTAAAATGGTAATGACCGAAATGGCGATTAGCCCCAGACCGCTGCGTAATCCATAAAGCTCTTCTTGTAGCATTGGCAATGGCCAGGTTCTTCGATGAAAATCTATGGGGAATCACAAAAAAACCTGCCGGCATCTTTAATGTGGGCAAGTCTTGCAAAATGGTTTGGTTTCTCTTAGTATTCCTTCTTTAAGATCTTGTAAAAAGTTGGCTTAGCCAAATTCTTATGGCTCTTGCTATAGTAATAGTAGCCAGGGATACTTTACATCCTAGCAAAGTATGTGAGCACAGCCCACAAAAAAAAAAAGTAGGACATGCTCCATATTTCCCGCCCCCGGTTCCGATTTCTTCCAGAAATTTGTCTAGTTTAGAATAGCTAAGATTGGTCAAACAAACGTATAAGTTTGAGACTTGCACTAATGTCATCTTGTTTTTCCCCTCTCTCTCTCTCCCCTCCTTAAGGGTTGGGTGGCTGGCTTAGGGTTTTGCTGTATACTTTTTATTTAAACATATACTGTACTGTTTTGGCATTCTTGTATCATTTTGCATTTCTAAAAAAAGAAATGAAGAATTAAAAATATATATAAAAATATATTGTCACATCCTTGTAGGATAACATTTAAAGCTTCAATTTTTGTCATTTTGAATCCTAAGAGTTAAGTTTTTAGTCTTAACCTGTTAATTATCATGTACACCACACTGCTTACAAAAAGGTTTTAATAAAAGTATTTGTAAGTTTTTTATGCTTTTATAATACAGGTTTCATTTACAGAA
The DNA here is from genome assembly GCF_050947455.1 of Rhinoderma darwinii. Taxonomy (NCBI): domain Eukaryota; kingdom Metazoa; phylum Chordata; class Amphibia; order Anura; family Rhinodermatidae; genus Rhinoderma; species Rhinoderma darwinii. The sequence continues at coordinate 220,863,570 of NC_134690.1, read as the reverse complement.
TTCTTGTATTCACAAAACTGAGCTGATATTTAGCAATTGTGTGGACACTAGTGTTGTAATTCCTTGTGCTCTTTTTCCTATTTGTTTCTTTAAGAAAATTGAATTCAGGAAAAAGAATGAGAAATTCTGAATATGTTACCGGACCTGTTGAGTGTCTTCCAGAGCTGGTAGCTGCATGTGAAGGCAAAGAGGACATTTTCTTTTCTTTAGTAGAAAGGGAGCTTTCAGCCACACAGATTTCACAGGTAACCATTTTCACTAAAAATTAAAGGGGTTATCAAACTCGTACAAAATGTTTAAAAGCAGCTGTAAATATTATACAACAAAAACGAATCAGTACACACCTCTTCTTCTTTTTCCCAATGATCCAACACTAACACCCCGGTGGTGGTTCTGATGTCTTAAAAGATGAGTCCTAAATCTTTTTTTTTTTTTTAAACTTGCAGCTGTTTTAAGTTGGATAATATTTGTTCACTTGTCAAGTATGCATATGGAAATTATATTTTCTACTCAAACAGAATATTTTTGTTTTTATATATACAGCATCCTCTTGTGAAAGACCAAACAAAGCATGTGTGCTGTCTAATGTGATCTATTAAATAAGTTATACGGAGGAAAAAAAGTTAATCAGCGATCATTTTAATAAAAACAGGACTTTTTTTTCTGTTGTCAAAAATGCTGCGATCTGACTTATTCCTCTCCTCAGTCAGGTGGTACAGGAAGTTCTATCGTTTCTCCCTGTGCTGTGACGTATGGACACAGCGCCACGTAACTGAGGGGTGCCTCCTCCTTCCATTTGTCTTGGCTCATCGCTGATCATATGACCGGAAGGGGATTGGGCAGAGTAAGATTGTCAGCCCCTGGCAGTCTTGTGATTCCTGATCTTACAAAATGAAAGGGAGGGGAAGGTAAGGGGCTGGCTTCCTTCTTTCACATTTCGGAGATCCGAGACCTGAACACATAAGGTCATTTGGTGAGGTCTCGGCATTGTGAAAGAAGGGGTTGCTAGGATTTGTAGTTTTTCAGGGTGTGCTGACTCAAAGCCGGAAGTAAACGAATAGCATGTCCATCATATCGAGGATGGAAAAGTATTATACTGTAAAAATCAACCTTTTCAAAATGTTTCGAAATGGGAGGATGAAAAAAAATGTTTAATATGGTTTGTACTTTTTTTTTTTTGCCGCCGTATAACTTCTAATTGTCTAATTTAGTAGTGACCTGCATAAGCTTTCCACATGGTATGGTTTTTGTTACCTATGTTTTTTTCTCGGAGTGGATACTGTTGTTGTTTTTGTTGCATATGACTATGGCTTATGATTAAAGGAATAGATTGATCATTAACACTAAGGCTGCTTCCACACGAGCATAATATGGGTGTGTTTTTTTGCCTGTATTATGGATGCAACACAAGCCTATGATGTTCTAACTCTCGTTCCGATGAACAGCGGGAGGTCTGGCTTTTTGCGTCCATAATATTGGCACAAAAAAGCATTGTTACGCTCGTGTAAAAGCGGCCTAAAAGTTAGATGGTCTGGCAGTCAAGATTGCTTAGCATCCGGGATAGATAGTCATAACTGCTTTCACCTTTGTTGAGTTTAGCAGGGGTGATAGTACTGTGAATTAGGTGACTGCCCCACATTGGCCCAGTATTCCTCCCTTCTAACCAAAGGTCATTTAAATTAGATCTGAATATAGCCATGATGTTAATATTCACCAATACTATTTCCAGAATATAGGTTTAAGCCCAAAATATATGTATACTCATAATCTTCCATTTATGTAAAATAAAATATTTAGCACTGTAGCCAAAAGACCTCTCGGTGGGTGCAGAGCTTCAAATGGAGTGACTGCTCCTCTAAATCAGTACAAAAAATTGGCAAGGAAGCAGCACTCCAAAAATGTAAAAGGATCTATTCACCACAACATCTCAGTGCAACATTTCACCCTCGCAATGAGGGAATTTTCAAACTTGAAAATAAATAAATATATATATATATATATATATATATATATATATATATATATATATATATATAAAATGTGTGTATATATATATATATATATATATATATATATATATATATATATATATATATATATATAAAATGTATGAGCAAGCAATGCCTAGTTCTTATGAGCCATTCTATGATGTAGGAAAATGGTCTTTACTTCTGGTGAGAGGAAGATAATGGTGCTCAGGGTCGTTAGTAGTTCATCCCTTATCGTCCCTCAACGTTTTGATATACGTCCAGGAATACCATCTTGAAAAGGGAGCCCCAAAACACCCAGACTCTGTGTGTTGCCACCATATGGTGCCTTTGTATGGCACTATATATATATATATATATATATATATATATATATATATATATATATATATATATATTCTCTCCTGTAACCAGAAGTAATACTTTAGTGGGAAATATAGCCGGCATCTAGAGTTAGAATATGTATTATGTACTGTATTACGCTATAATAAACCCCTATGCATGAGCTCTAAGGTGTGGCCAGGCTATAAGTGGATTTATGGGGGTTTTGTGTATGCAAAGCGTATCATAGATAGATAATTAAATATAGATTTACAATACTGTACCATGCATAGTATTGTGTAAGTTAAAAAAAAAATATTGTACATTCCTTATGTGTTTACCATTTGTAGAGCGAATTTTAAATAAATGGAAATACAATAATTTCAAATGTATTTATTTGAATTTCCGATGAAAATGACATTCATACTTAACTAGACTTGTTAACCAACAAAGAACTGGTTTTATGGCTATCCACTTCATTAGGTGCTTAATATAATATTGCTTATACTCATTAAGCTGTTGTTCCTACACATGGAAATGTTTTCTCCACAGACTATTATGTGCTTTCCATTAGGAGCAAGCATTTTAATCCAGAACCTCTTTGTCCCTTGAGTGTGTATGATGTAATTCTCAATGTCGGAAGAAATTGTACAACTTTTATATGTGTTTATGCATTTTAATCCATTTTTAATGACCGTTTTCTCCTATTCTCATGTCAATATATTCTCCTAGATGTTTTAGTGTATGAAATATTAATACATAAAACTACAATAAATTAATTATAGAATAGAGATCATCTTTTAAGTCACTTGTTTCTCAGAGCTTACAATGGTTAGGAATGGAGGACACAAGGAGCCATAATGTATTCAATAAAAGAATCTGGAACAGATAATGTTGCAATTTCATAATTTTATTAAACTATTATTATTGACCTTTGTGACTCCTTGGATCACTTTTCAAGCTGATAGCTGCACAGAGCTCTATGAAGGAGCTCTGTGCAAACCCATTTTACAGTATCCTATTGAATTGTTAACTAACATCACAGTTAAGGACTTGTCATTAACATTAATATTGACATTCTGTGATGTTTTGTTCAGTTTCCCCATAATCCGTCTCATTGAATCCAGATTTGTCACAACTGTAGAGTGTGGATGTATAACGTTTCAATGAAAATAGAATGTCTATATGAGGAACTCAATTACTATAAAACAAAAAGAATCATAGTAAAGGTAATTTGTATAAATTGGAACAAGCTTTCACTTACCACATTTCTGTCGTAATGGAAGTTGCGCTCACAACAAGTTTCAAATGTAATAAAAATTATCAGGACATTGTTATAATTAGCTCGGGGAAAACTGAGAAGTAAACTAACCTAATTTATTTGCATAAATTGTCATTCTGTTATCTTTTAAACCAAATGCAAATTGCCTCTGTCTGATACGATGATGGTTATTTGGCTGAAAAGCACTTCAATTTGCGTAGCAATCTGGTGCCGACTCTACTGTGAGGCGATCCCAGGTAACATCAAAATTCAGAATTATTCCAGAAATTAGCAGGTTTAAAGCATCAATTTAAGTGCTAATTGCAGTAGTAATGAGAAAAAGCAGTACTACTGCGAGATTTGCATCTTTTGCCACATCAGTATGCCTGCAACGGCTGCTAACTGCAAGAGGATTTGGCTGCTAATTAAATAATTGTATGCATGGTGGCGTCCTTGTCTGATTCAATAGATGAAGATTAATCCTCAGATAAATATGTTTGGCTGGTGTTCATAGTACCTGAAAAAATAGAGTGAGCGTATATGCTATCCCTCTACATTTCCACAATCTATCAGTATATGTACATAAGCCGAGGTTATATATCTGTCATATACCAGACTGAAAGCCTTTCTACAGCCATACTTCTGTGCACTGGGTTTCCTTATCGCTCAAAAAACCTTGCGTTACCTTAGTGGACATAAATAATAGACATGCTTCATGCTTAAGTGCTGTAGTGATGTTTTAGCTGGTCATCATGTAAACAATTGCTTGTATACAAATTGCTTTGTGAAACACTGAAACGCGTGTGCAGCACTTAGTGATGGGTTAATATGCAGGATACAGCTTGTAGTATTGTGTAATGGATTATTCCCCTAGCTTCAGTACATTTCTCCATAACAGACGGAGAAAAACACACAAGAAAGCCCTTAGAAAACTCCCTCACGCGGCAATGGATTTTATTCCTTGGGATCAAATGTCTTCACAATCTATTATATTTATTTTGGCTTTATGTGACTAAACCTAGAAGATCTCTTAATATAATTGCTGTTTCTAGAATTGATCTTGCTATTGTGTTTTCTTGTCTCATTTTAGGCGTGGAACTTTTTGTCAAGTCTCCCAGTTATTGATGTCCAGATGTCCATTAAAGGATGGTGGGAGGATCCAGCTCAAGCGCACAATGAGCTCCCTGTACCTATCCTTTTTCCAGGGGCACAAGAGAAAAAATGGATTTCACTACATGCTGATCAGGAGTATGTGCTGCAGGTGAATCTGCAGCGGATCCGGGCAGGATACAGAAAGGTACAGAGCCAGCTTGTCACACATCTTAGTGACAATAACATGTTCTGTATAGGTAGTTACTATGTAATATGTTTGGTAATGAGATGATTTTCAGTGTATCAATGTGAAAATGTTGGCTCAATGTTAATATTTTGGATATTAAATGTATTTTCATTTATGACAACTGAATTGCTGACCATATGTATATTAAGGTTATGTTTGTATTGCTAAGATGGTTTACATTAAAGGATGTTGACCTGATATAAAGTGTATATAGGCATGTCTTGAGCAAAATTTCGGGATATATTACATATTCACATTGTAAATAAATTAAATAGTGTCCGTTATGTGTATATACATAGACATTGATGTGGATGGTTAGGAAGAAACTAGCATTTCATCACTGCGTATTCGGGTCTACATTGGTCTAAAGGCTATAACTTCCAATTCAGCAGATATTTATATAAAGAAGATTTAAAAATATTAACTTTTCATTTTAATTATATTCATTTCAGGGGAAGCAAGACAGTAAAGCAATTGCTTCTAAGTTCCCAAAGGCAAAGGATGAGGGCTGGTTTTTAATCCTGGGAGAGGTGGACAAAAAAGAGCTTGTTGCACTAAAAAGAGTGGGATATGTAAGAAATAGAAGCACCGTGTCCATTGCATTTTACACTCCAGAGAACATTGGAAGGTAAGTGGCAGTAACTATCACAGATGAGATTACCACCAGTTCTAATAATAATAATCTTTTATATAGCACCAACATATTCCGCAGCATTGTACAATTCAGAGGGAACATGTACAGACTATTAGACATTATATAGTGACAAAACTAAGAGGAGTGAGGACCCTGCTCATAAGAGCTTACAATATATAAAGATATAGGGGTGATACAAGAGGTAAAAAGTGCTTTTTAAGTACAAAGGTCCAGCCATCTTTTATACATATGGGGTGGTACGCATAAAGCTACATGAGCCGGTCACCAGCCAGTATCTGTGTATGACAGATATGAAGCGTATTAGGGTGCAAGGAGTCTGGGGGGATACTGCTGAATGAAGATATCAGGTTGTGAAAGTCAAGGAGTCCGATTAGGGAATGTGATAGGAAATATTGAAATGCTTCTTCCTTTCCTTTTGTTTACTAGATGCATCTACACACTGTATCTCATGAGTGACAGCTACCTGGGTGTGGACCAACAGTACGACCTATATCTAAACATTATTCCAGCCAGTGTATCAGCCCAAGTGAACACTGAGGTCTCTGCTTCCCTGAGTGACCTTGTCATGAAGTAACCCGACCTTTACAACTCTACCAGGAAAACTCTTTTTGAGAAAACAGCTGTTAAGTCATTCTGAACTGTAAAGGAATTACTTATTGTTTCCCGGAGAAGTGTCAAGTTTCCATCTCAACACAGCAAGCGTGTACATTTAACTGAGCACACTGAAAATTCAAAGCCACATTGGCCTTATCTAAAGTTGCCTTTTGTGTAAAAACCATTGATGCTTTATTTCATTAAACAGTGCAATGTAAAGTGTAAAAAAAAATCACCCCCGATACGACTTAGAGATTGAATAATATGATGATGAGTGATGTTAAGGCTCTATTTACTATGTATAAATGAATATAAATAGTAATGTATGATTTAGAAAAGTATTCAAAATGTCTACAAAATTCAAAATAATTTTAGGCTCTGTCCACAATAGCACTAGTGTCCATTTCACTGGTTTCTGGTGCTTTATGACGGTAAGAATAGCGACGCTACAGTGGACACAAGGATAAAAAATGTAATGCCCGATGTAAACCTGACTAACTTATTAGAAGTCAATGGGATTTGTTAAATTCTGTTTCAGAACGCAGAACCGGTCAAAAATGCAGTAAAATGGTGGACAACATGATGAAAACCTGATGCAACATATTCAAGTCAATGGGTTCCCTTGGGCATCATTGGTGTCCGTCATTCTACAGATTCAGCACTACCGGTATTTTGTTGTTCTGGTCCTATGACAGAACAGAAATGGAAAATCGAAAGGTAGATGAGAACTTACCCTTCGAGATATACAAATCAGACATTCCTGTTTAAGTTTACATAAAAAAATTTAAGTATCAATATCATACTGAGGAATGTTTATCAATTCAAGTTTTCTACTTAACAAAGACACGTGTGCACATGATCCAGCAGTCTCTTGGGCCTTGCATTTACACAACACCCAATAAGCCAAGACCTGCTAACTATAACTAGAAGAAAATTAGTTGATCATAGTATATGTCTAATACGACAACTGAAGCCTTTCATGCACTGTGCCTCAATGTTTACCATTGGTTTTGGTTTGTAAAAACTATTGTTAGCCAAACAGACTATACATATCATATAGGCTCCTGGTAATATGTGTTCACATTTAATGTAATTTACCACATTAAAGATTCTGCCAATGAGCGTATTATGTCTTTTATTTACTTCTACATAGCAGATATAAAACACAGTTTGGTATATTGACCAATCTTCTCTTTGAAAACATTCAATTGATATGAAATACAGTAATTTAAAGTCTATGTAAATCTTGGAAAGGCAAAAAAAAAGAAGTAAGAAAAAGACATATCAGTGTGTTTTGTGTAACTTTGTAAATACTTTTTAATAAATATAATTTTTACTTTTTTAGATCTTCTCTATACAGAGAAGCTGTATCTAGCGCTATTCACTGAATCCGTCACTTAGATGTGATAGCCTACAGGTGGATCCGGTTTGTCAGAGACATGCAGGACCCGCCGACACTGAACCCATCAGGTCCGCAGGACTGACAGATTCAGTGAATAGCGCTAGAGACTGCTGCAATGTATAGAGAATACGGAGCAGCTGCATATTAAAAAGTGTTTACAAATTTACACAAAACACACTAATATACCTTTTTATTAAAAAAATGTTTTGCCTTTCAAAGGTTTTCCAGTCCCTAAAAATTGATGGCCTATCCTCAGGATAGGCCATCAATAGCTGATCGCTCAGGTCGGACTGCCTTCAACCCGGCCAATCAGCTGTTTTGTAGGGCAGTTTCCTTTTATTCCTGTCACTGCTCGTATTGTGAATCGTCGACGCAGCAGTAGCGGCGATTCACAGTATTGAAGTGAATGGGAGAAGACTGTAATACTGTGAATCGCCGCTACTGCTGCTCCTTTGTTATTTTACCATTGGAAAATCGTTACATCTCTTAGATCGAATACATATAAAAAAAATTTAAATGTTCCGATGCATGGCCAGTTTAAGAACATAACATTTAATCACCACTAGGCAGTGGACTCCGTAATGGAAAAAGTCTGTAAAATAACTTTGTGCCTTTTTCCTTCTATTTACCTTACTGCATTTAAAGGAAAAGTTCCCACAAATGATATATACGTTTTTTCTGTTGATTGTTTTTTTTAATATTATTTGCAATTGTTCACCAAAACCTCAAAATCTTGACACCTCCAGTTGTTCCTCTGCCACACAAGAGCAGTTCCCTCATCTAGTTGCAAAAGTTTGATCTTGGAAATGATCTTCTCAGCCCTTGTATTGTATAACCAGATTTTAAAAATGTTTTCTTGACACACACACACACACACGCACACACACACACGTCAATTGTAGGCATGTGTCTATAAAAAAAGTCAATGTTTGTGGATGTTGGGTGCAGTCAATGGCATAATTATGACCAGGGCCGCCATCAGGAATTTCAGGGCCCCCTACAGCTAAATTTTCTGGGCCCCCCTACCGTGGCACCGCCTGTTAACGGTACTCCGTCCAGCACCATATCATGGTACCCAGGGCTGCCATCAGGGGGGGTATTATGGGTACTGATGTGAGAGGCCCGGCCAAACCTAATTGAAAGGGGGGCCCGGCAACTGCCTTTGGTAGAAAAAAAAAACAGGCCCCTGCAATGGTGCTTGTTTTTTTCACCAAAAGAATGTCGTGAGCTGCGGGCCCCCCTTTCAATTAGGTTTGGCCGGGCCTCTCACATCAGTACCCATAATACCCCCCCTGATGGCGGCCCTGGGTAGCATGGGGGCCGTCAAACACTGCCGCCCGTGTGACCGATTGCGCGCACCCGCAAACTCCCGCGCATGCGCACCCGCGAACTGCGCACCGAATGTTGAGGCAGATTTTGACCTGCACACACTTTCTTGCTGCGTTTTTTGCCCGCGGCGATTGAGGACAGCAGACAAAAAACGCAGGAAAAAATGCATTTTCTGCCTCCCATTGATTTCGATGGCAGGTCAGAGGCGGAACCGCGGCAAGAAAGGACGTGCTGCTTTTTCTTTTTTCCGCGACTGGCTCCCATTGATTTCAGATTAAATCAATGGGAGGCGGTTTTGGAAGTTCTTTGGTGCTGATTCTGACGCAGCGTCCGAGCCAATATCAAGGCCCAAAAACTCTGTGAACTGGGCCTTATTGTTAGGGCTTATTCAGATGAACGTGTAATACATCCGTGCAACGTGCGTGATTTTCACGGCAAAAAAGCGCTAGGAAAATGAAAAAATACCAAAAAACTTTTTAACCAACTTTATACAATCTACAAATGGGGTCAGGGGGATGGGAATCAGAATGGATAGGGGAACATACTCACCAGCCTGCAGGTCCTGTCGGCAGTGTAGAGGAGCTGGGGGGCGGGATCTCCACACGCAGCTTCAGCACATGCTGCATCTTCCCCTCCAGTGAAGCTACAACAGGTATGCAGGGGCTGCCGCGAGTGTTGCTAGGGGAGTGTCGCTAGGGGGGTGTCGCTAGGGGGGGCCCGTGAGCGTTGCGAGGGGGGGGCAACAGTCCGAGGGGGGGGGCAACGGCAGCCCGGCGGGCCCCTTTTACTTCATCCATGTGGCCGGGCCCCTGACGGGAGTACCAGTAATACCCCCCTGATGGCGGCCCTGATTATGACAAAAGACTGGCTCCAGTGGGCACACAACTTTAGTGACCTCATCAACATTCACTGCTTCCACCTAGGTTGCAGTGCAGGGCAGAGATCAATCTTCATATTATTAGCGTTAAATATTTTATTAATTTGAAGGGAACCTGTCAGTATGACTTAGTCCCCCAAATCACCACCAAGATTTTATCAAGCAGGGTAAGAGATTAATAATGAGCTTTAAAAAAGGGGCGCACACTGTGCCTGTACCGTTCTATTCAACCTCTGGGGACTGTGAACTGCATTTCACTGCACCTGCCCGGGAAGTTGAAGAGAATGGCACAGGCACTAGATTTCAGAGATCTAGGAGTGACATAGCGCAGCCTCTGAGTTGTCAATCAATCTATGACAGGTGTAGTTAGGCACCAGAGTGCCTGACTATCCAGGATAACCGCAATACCCAGATGACTCTTTCAAGCTAATTTGTATAGCGCACAGTCCTCAAAGCCCTTTTTCTCAATTATGCTGCATAGGCCAGATTACAGAGGAGCCTCGATGTTAACCTTATACCCTGCTGGGCAACAGATTGGGGGTGGTTTGGGGGCCTAAATCCATCTGACATGTTACCTTTGAGTGACATCAATGCTGTTGATTTTTTTTATCCTGATGTCTCAAACCTGGTTGTTTTTTTTCGTTCCTTCTGTGGAGGATTGTCATTCCACTAACTGGAATGTTTTAGGATTAAATCACTTGTGCCTAAAGGTGAGAACTCTAATCATATCTTTTAGAGAATTACTAGATGTGCAATTCCCTTAAATTTACTTGGTAATTTACCAATATGATTGTATTCATCTTCTTCCTCAACAACAGTACACTATACACAATTTTAAAAAATAAATGGCTTCAGTGAAATCCTCAGCCTGCAGTTAAGGTTAACATTTTAAACAGTATGTTGAAGTATTTAGCAAAGGATGATCGTAATAATATTAAAGTTTGAAAAAATAAATCACTTCAGAGCAATCCCTTGTGCTTCGTGTGTGTGGTGATGCATTAATTACAGTGTCAGTGCTTTACACTGCTGTGATTTAAGCCTAAAATACTGTCAAGCTTAGGGTTCTGGTTGAAGAAACTAGGAAAGGAAATATTTTCTGGCCACATGAAGGATTCATTAAAGGGTGAAGATCTAGAAGTAAGATAAGGAACCCTGCAGTAAAAATGGATTTGAAGACAGAATTAGTCATCAAGGGGGATGAAACAATTTTTATTACATTGGATGTGGTAAAAATGAGGAGTACTTTCACTGAATGCGGAAGCCAGTAATTTGGAAATGTCCATATCAGGCTCTAAATGAAGATCAAAAGTTCAAAACCTTCACCAGTGAATAGAAGTATTAATATTATCTGATGCATTGTGTCAAAACTCTCAGAACTGTTTATGACATTCTATAAGTTACAATGCTTAGGATCATCTTATTTATACATAGTGCTGTCTTCAAAGAGATTTGTAGAAAACATATTTAGGGAAGATCAACTAAATATGCTATAAAGGTGTGATCAGTAGTTGCTGGGAAATTCACTCATCCTGAGAACGAGGCCCACTTTCCATTGGAGACTTGGTTATGTGTACACGGTTACTGTCCTTTAACCCCTTAATGACCGGGCCTGAAAAGACCTTAATGACCAAGCCAGATTTGTTAAATCTGGTATGTCTGACTTTATCAGAGAATAACTGTGCGAAAGTTTTGAATATCCAAGTAATTCTGACATTGTTTTTTCGTCACATGTTGTACTTTATTTTAGTGGTAAAAGTAGACTGATACGATTTGCGGAAATTAATGAAAAAATAGAAAAATTGAAGAAATGTTGTAAAAATTATCATTTTTCCCTATTTTTAACTGCAATATGTCACATATGTCCATACATACTGTACAATTTTTTTAATTAAATATATATTTCCATCGCTTTACTCTATTTTGGCAGCACTTTTGAAAAAAAAAATTTTTTTTTTGAGCAATTTAGAAGACTTACAAGTTTAGTAATGATTTTATACATTTTGAAGTACATTTTGTTTTCCTGCACCAAGCCAGGTTTTCAGAGGCTCATAGGTGTCAGAATGGTGGAAACCCCCACAAGTGACACCATTTTGAAAACTACACCCCTTAAGGTATTTATTAAGGGGTGTTCTAAGTATTTTGACCCCACAGTTTTTTTGTAAGAATTCATGCAAAGCAGGTGTAAAAACATATAATTTCACTTTTTTCATAAAATTATCACTTTGAAGACCGATTTCTTTGTAAAGCGACCATGAGAATGAAGAAATGCACCCCAAAATCTATCACCCTGTTTCTCCTGTTTTCAAAAATGCCCACATTGTGACCCTAATGCGTTGCCTGGACACACGGCAGGGCCCGAAAGGAAGGGAGCAACCGGAGGCATTCAGGTCTCATTTTTGCTTGAAAATGTTTTAGGCCCCACTGTACATTTGGAGAGGTTTTGAACTACCAGAACGATAGAAACTCCCCATAAACGACCGCATTTAGAAAACTAGACACCTTAAGGTATTTATCTAGGGCTGTAGTGAGTATTTTGACCCCACAGTTTTTTTGCTAAATTTAAGGTATAGCAGGTGAAATAAAAATAAAAAACACTTTTTATATAAAAGTATCACTTTGAAGACCGATTTCTTTGTAGAGCGACCATCAGAATGAAGAAACACACCCCAAAATCTATCACCCTGTTTCTCCTGTTTTCAAAAATGCCCACATTGTGACCCTAATGCGTTGCCTGGACACACGGCAGGGCCCGAAAGGAAGGGAGCAACCGGAGGCATTCAGGTCTCATTTTTGGTGAAAATGTTTTAGGCCCCACTGTACATTTGGAGAGGTTTTGAACTACCAGAACGATAGAAACTCCCCATAAACGACCCCATTTAGAAAACTAGACACCTTAAGGTATGTATCTAGGGTGTAGTGAGTATTTTGACCCCACAGTTTTTTGCTAAATTTAATGTATAGCAGGTGAAATAAAAAAACAAAACACTTTTTATATAAAAGTATCACTTTGAAGACCGATTTCTTTGTAAAGCGACCATCAGAATGAAGAAACACACCCCAAAATCTATCACCCTGTTTCTCCTGTTTTCAAAAATGCCCACATTGTGACCCTAATGCGTTGCCTGGACACACGGCAGGGCCCGAAAGGAAGGGAGCAACCGGAGGCATTCAGGTCTCATATTTTTGCGTGAAAATGTTTTAGGCCCCACTGCACATTTGGAGAGGTTTTGAACTACCAGAACGATAGAAACTCCCCATAAACGACCCCATTTAGAAAACTAGACCCCTTAAGGTATTTATCTAGGGCTGTAGTGAGTATTTTGACCCCACAGTTTTTTTGCTAAATTGAATGCATAGCAGGTGAAATAAAAAAACAAAACACTTTTTATCTAAAAGTATCACTTTGAAGACCGATTTCTTTGTAAAGCGACCATGAGAATGAAGAAACACCCCCCAAAATCTATCACCCTGTTTCTCCCGTTTTCAAAAATGCCCCCATTGTGACCCTAATGCGTTGCCTGGACACACGGCAGGGCCCGAAAGGGAGGTAGCGCCCGAAGACTTTCAGGACACACATTTTGATTGAAAATGTTTCAGGTCCCATTACACATTTATAGAGGCACAGAGCTGCCAAAAAGATAGAAACTCCCCATAAATGACCCCATTTTGAAAACTAGACCGCTTAAGGTATTCATCTAGGTGTGTACTAAGTATTTTGACCCCACAGTTTTCGCAGGAATTAATGCAAAGCAGGTGGAAAGAACATTTTATTTCACTTTTTTTCACAAATGTGTCATTTTAAGGTCAGATTTCTTGTACAGAGGACATGAGAATAAGGAAATGCACCAGAAAATGTATCACCCTGTTTCTCCTGTGTTCAAAAATATCCCCATTGTGGCCCTAATGTGTTTCCTGGACACACGGCAGGACCCAAAAGGAAGGGAGCACCCGGAGGCTTTCAGGACACACATTTTGCTTTGCAAATGGGAGGATTCTACTTTTCTAGATTAAGAAATAGATGTCCCTAACAGTTTCTACACCCTATGACTATGTCGTGCTAAGAAAGCAGCTGTCCTGAAATCATGTCAGTCCATAGAAATTATGTATATCAACCCGCTCTGATATATAGTAAGTTAGAGTGGGAAAATGTATTAAACTGTTGGCGGAAAAAGGCAATCTATCCAAAAAAAAGGAGGAAGAATGTATCCAGCTATGTGGAAAACTAGAGCATGTTCACAGGATGAAAGAAAATTTGTAGGGCTGTAATGACTTTATTATTCAAAGTGACTGGTCATACAACGTCTTTTTAGCTCCATCAATCCCTATATAAGGGACGAATGTGCCAAGTGACGCGGTACACCATAACAAGCCCCTGCCCGGCAAGGTAGGAACCGCCATGTGCACAAAACAACCAATCACCTGTAGAATATATAAAGGGGCAGTGTCCCACACCGTATGTATAGATACAGTAAAGGACCACTACTCCCCAAATTATGTCGCTATTTCTAGAAGTATAGTCGGGTATAAGAGGTCCACCAAAAACCCGAACAAAACTGTAATAAAGCCCATAGTGTATTGATAAGGACAAAACAGGGACTTATGCATAGACCAGGGTTGGAAGGACAAGCGGAACAATAATATCTTGACTCACTTCGCTGTCCTCGTTTGCTGCAGACCCGACTCCGTTTTTTGGGGTATTTTTGGTTAGATGTTGAAGGGATGGGGTGTAAAAAATTTTTTTCAACAAGTCTGTGTACATCCTCTGACTCATGGACTACTCTCTGGTCTGCAGATTGAAATAGGAGATCTTCAATCACTTTCTCCTGAAATTCAAAGAATGTCACCCTGCCCGCTGATTTTTTGTACAGGACAAATGCGTTCTGCATCGCAACTTGAATCCCTTGAAGCGACACTTTCGCTGTCGCTTTCAAGTAAGGCTGGGTTCACACGACCTATTTTCAGACGTAAACGAGGCGTATTATGCCTCGTTTTACGTCTGAAAATAGGGCTACAATACGTCGGCAAACATCTGCCCATTCATTTGAATGGGTTTGCCGACGTACTGTGCAGACAACCTGTCATTTACGCGTCTTCGTTTGACAGCTGTCAAACGACGACGCGTAAAAATACAGCCTCGTCAAAAGAAGTGCAGGACACTTCTTTGGACGTTTTTGGAGCCGTTTTCTCATAGACTCCAATGAAAACGGCTCCAAAAATGGACGTAAAAAACGCAGCGAAAACAGTTAGTTGCTCAAAAAATGTCTGAAAATCAGGGTCTGTTTTCCCTTGAAAACAGCTCCGTATTTTCAGACGTTTTTGGTCACTACGTGTGCACATACCCTAAAAGCTCAACTTCAGATGCAGAATCCGTATCTGAGCATAGCATCTGATAGGCTTCCTCAACGCTGTATCTTCTGGCAGCCATAATGATAATACAGTCTAAACCGCAAATAATAAATGGAACTAGCGGTTTACATTTTTTTTTTTATCAACTAAGGCCTCATGCACACGACCGTAAAAACACCCGTTATTGCGGGTCGTAATTACGACCTGCAATAACGGGCTCATAGACTTCTGTTACCCATGGGTACCTTCCCGTTTTCTCACGGGAAGGTGCCCGTGCCGTTAAAAAAAATAGAACATGTTCTATTTTTCTATTTTACGGGCCGTGCTGCTATACTTTATAATGACAGCACGGCTAGCAAAAGTGGCCGGCTGCCCGCGGCCGGCCGTGCTCGTAATTACGAGTCGTAATTACGAGCATGGTCGTGTGCATGAAGCCTAATCAACTAAGAACACTAAAAGAATTAAACTTTTTTTTTTTTTTTTTTTTTGTTTTTTTTTTTTCAAACCTAAACCTAAACCCTACGCCTAACACAAACCGTAAACCCAAGCCCAGAACAGCACCCTACGCCGTCTAAGGCCCCATGCACATGAACGTGTTTTTGCTGCCGCAATTCCAGCGAAAATCCACGGGAGAATTGTGGCCCCATTCTTTTCTATGGGGCCATGCACACGACCGTAGTTTTTGCGGTCCTTGCACGGCCCGGGAGCCCGGACCGCAGAAAGAATGGGCATGGCTTATTACGGCCCTGTTCTGCGGTCCGGGCTCATTGAAAACAATGGTGGCGTCTATGTGCATGTCCCGCGATTTGCGGGCGGCCTGCGGCGAACAGTCCGCAGCCGGCCGACCCGAAAATCACGGCCGTGCACACGGCTACGGTCGTGTGCATGAGGCCTAACAGCGTACACACCGTCTAAGAGCGTACCCTAAAAAGAAAGTCGTTTATAGTACGATTCTTAGTATATACAGTAAATATATTTATATATATATGTATATACTATATACTATAAAATACTGAAAAAAATGTTGTTTTTTTTTAATAAACTGTGTAAGGGACAAGTGATTTTGTGTGGGGACACTGACACACTTGTATCTGTTTCTCTCCACAGCTAGAACAGTGAGGAGAAACAGATACATGTTTTTACTTTTATTTTACAGTAGTGATCACTATGATTGGATCTCATAGTGATCACAAAAGATCAGGAACCAATACTATTGGCTCCTGATCACTGCTCTAAGAACAGAGCTACTAGCAACAGCTCGTTCTTTTAGACACTCCCGGCGGCTCTGTACGCAGTAACAGCATGTGACCACTGTGATTGGCTGTCACAGCGGTCACGTGCTGTTACGACGAAATCGGCAAGTCCTGATGGCTGCACTAAGAACCGGACCTGTTACTTACAGCCGCTTTTTAGTGCAGATGTCACCAGGGTGCCGATAAACCCCCTCTACTACAGCGATGCCAAAAGGCGTCGCTGTAGACTGAGTACATGCACCGCCTGACGTCAAAAGACGGTGGGCGGTTGTTAAGGGGTTAAAGAGGTATTTCCAGAATAGACATCACCTATCCATAGGATAGGTTTTAAGTCTCTGTTCTCTTGGGGCAGCTCCACTGGGACCTCCGCAAATGGCTGGAACAGCCGAACAGGATACCCGGCTATATCCATTAGTCACTTAGACTTTGAATGGAGCGGCATGGCACATGCTTGTCCACCTCTCTATTAAGCGTTCTCAGGATCGTTCTAGTGATCGGTGCGGCCCCAAGCGATCAAACACTTATCACCTATCCTGTGGATAGGTGATTAATGTTGATACTAGAAATACTTCTTTAAAGTAAATAGGAGGTATTCTGATTGCTAGGGCATAGATACAGGGGGGTGCTTTTGTCCCTGTTTCCTGAGGGGGACTGAAGGCCTCTGCTCCAGTATTATAAATAACGCATCGTAGGCATGGGACCCTGTTGCACATTTTGCATGGGGTTTCCGGTGTTCAGACTATAATGGCATATAGTTTTTTTTAAACACAGATAAAAGATTACATTTACCCCAAAAATAAACTATTACTAAAAAGGCAAAACGGAAACATTTTACATTTATTAAACTGCATGGCACATCTTGACTTGGCGTTTGTTGCCCACTATTCCTTGCAAAAGCGCTTCAAATCTGTCAGATTGCCAGGGCATCTCCTGTGTACAGCCCTCTTCAGGTCACCCGACAGATTTTCAATGGGATTCAGGTCTGGGCTCTGGCTGGGCCATTCCAAAACTTTGATCTTCTTCTGGTGAAGCCATTCTTTTGTTGATTTGGAGGTATGATTTGGGTCGTTGTCGGGCTGAAAGATGAAATTCATCTTAAGCTTTTTAGCAGAGGCCTGCAGGTTTTGTGCCAATATTGACTGGAATTTGGAACTGTTCATAAGTCCCGCCACCTTGACTAAAGCCCCAGTTCCAGCTACAGAAAAACAGCCCAAAGCATAATGCTGCCTCCACTATGTTTCACTGTGGGTATGGTGTTCTTTTGGCGATGTGTAGTATTGACTTTGCGTCAAACATACGTTTTGGAATTATGGCCAAAAAGTCGAACCTTGGTCTCATCAAACCATAACACGTTTTCCCACATGCTTGATGTAGGTCTTTGCAAAACATAGCCGGGCTTGGATCTTTTTCTTTGTTAGAAAAGGCTTCCGTGTTGCCACCCTACCCCACAGCCCAGACATATGAAGAATATGGGTGATTGTTGTCACATGCACTACACAACCAGTACCTGCCAGAAAGACCTGCAGCTACTTTAATGTTGCCGTAGGCCTCTTGGTAGCCTCCCGGACCAATTTTCATCTTGTCTTTTCATCAAGTTTTGGGGGACGTCCAGTTCTTGGTAATGTCACTGTTGTGCCAAATGTAATCCACTTCTTGATCACCAACTTCACTGTGTTCCATGGTATATCTAATGCCTTGGAAATTCTTTGGTACCCTTCTCCTGACTGATGCCTTTCAACAATCAGATCCCTTTGATGTGTTGTAAGCTCTTTACGGACCAAGGCTTTTGCTGTTACATGCAACAAGGAAAATGTCAGGAAAATCCTAATAGAAGAGCTAAACTTTATATGGGGTTACTCAGGATCACGTTAAATAATGGCAGCTGTGTACTGACTATTATTTAACATGAGTTTAAGGCCTCATTTACACGAGCGTGTGCGTTTTGCGCGCGCAAAAAAACGCTGCGTTTTGCGTGCGCAAAAGGCAATTGACAGCTCCGTGTGTCATCCGTGTATGATGCGCGGCTGCGTGATTTTCGCGCAGCCGCCATCATAGAGATGAGGTAGTCGACGCCCGTCACTGTCCAAGGTGCTGAAAGAGCTAACTGATCGGCAGTAACTCTTTCAGCACCCTCGACAGTGAATGCCGATCACAATATACACCAACCTGTGAATAAAAAAAGACGTTCACACTTACCATGAACTGCCTGCTTCCTCCAGTCCGGTCTCCCGGCCGTTGCCTTGGTGACGCGTCCCTCTCTTGTCATCCGGCCCCACCTCCCAGGATGACGCGGCAGGCCATGAGACCGCTGCAGCCTGTGATTGGCTGCAGCCTGTGCTTGGCCTGTGATTGGCTGCAGCTGTCACTTGGCCTGAATTGTCATCCCGGGAGGTCGGACTGGAGGAAGGAGCCGGGACTTATCGGTAAGTCAGAACTTCTGTTTTTTTTTACACGTATATGTATATTGTGATCGAAAGTCACTGTCCATGGTGCTGAAACAGTTTAAGTCTTTGAGCACCGTGGGCAGTGACTGTCTCCTGACGTCGCGTACCCGAACATTTTTTGCCGGGTTCGGTTAAAACGAGTTCGGCCGAACCCGGTGAAGTTCGGTGCGCTCATCTCTAATTTGACACTCCGTTTGGATGTTTGTAACCAGAAAAGCACGTGGTGCTTTTCTGTTTACATTCATCCTTTTGACAGCTCTTGCGTGATTTTCGCGCATGCAACGCAGGACCGTCAGTGTGGCATGCGTTGTTTTCACGCACCCATTGAAGTCAATGGGTGCGTGTTGCGTGAAAAACGCAAGAATATAGAACATGTCGTGAGTTTTACGCAACGCACTCACGCAGCGCAAAATTCACGCATCGTCTAAACAGCCCCATAGACTATTATAGGTGCGTACGACACGCGTGAAAAGCACGCGCGTCGCACGCGCGTATAATACGCTCGTGTAAATGAGGCCTAAATGTGATTGGCTAATTTTGAACACAACCACATCCCCAATTATAAGAGGGTGTTCACACTTCCGCAACCACATTATTGTCGTTTTGTTATTTCTATTTTTCCCCTCTAAATTATTTCAGTTTGTTTTTCAATGGTACAGATTATGGGTCACATTAAAGGTGGAAAAAGTTCTGACATGATTCATCTTGTACTGATGGATCGATGACGCTCTTTGCAATATGGCGTGCTGCACTCCATTTGGATTGTAGTACAGGCGGTTACCATTGGCAATGGCTATTTATGTGTATGTGCTTTTATAAGCTATTGACTATGTTGGGCTGTTTTTTTTATTTAAACACCCCAATTTTTAAACTTATATTTAAAGTGCACCTCCAGTGGAAAATAAAAACTTCACAGTACTCTTATACCCATATTTTCGGTACCTTTGTGAAGCCATAACCACAACGCTCAGTTGTTTCTGCTGTAGATCTCAAATTTTTTATTTTTCACTAATAAGAAGTGGTAATCATTGACTGACATGTTATAGATACAGCGGAGCTGCAACCTGTTCCCTGATTACTATTTGCACAAGCCTGCTAGGTCACATTACAATAACAAGAGTGGTCACAGATAGTAGGGAGCCCACAGGTAAGAATAGTGTATGGATCCCTTTCTCTCAAATACCGAAGCATAGAGCATGCTCTTACAGCTCCCTAACAATCCGCCAGTAATAATGAGCTATGAAATTCATTAGCTCAGTCCCTGACATGCAATCTAATAGATAATAGAAAGCCGCTTTTAATGTGAAAGTGGGCTCCCTTACCTACTGTGCACCTGTGCAACTGCGCAGGTTGCACACAGTGGGGTAACTACCGTATGGCGCTATCTACAGGGGAGGCTTTATGGAGATAACTGTATGGCACTATCTGCAAGGGTTAGGTGGGGGGCGCTACCCACAAGTGGGGTGTGACACTGCCAACAGGGGGGCTGTATAGGACTGTCTACAGGGGGGCCTGTATAGTACTGTCGACAGGGGGCTGTATAGCACAATCTACAGGGGACAGTATCTACAGGGGGCACGATCTAGAACTGGAGCTGTGTGTGGCACTTAGGGGACGGGGAACCCAGTCAAAAGTTTGCTATGGGGCCCAGTCTTTCCTAGTTACGCCCCTGGTTGCACATATGATATATCTACCTCTGTTGCACTTGCCACTCCTCTCTTCTGTCTCCCCTGTTAGTACACTCCTATACAATAAATGAGTCAGCGCTAGACCCATCAAGCCATTGACTCCACAAGACCTCAAGTCCTATAAGTTGTGAGATGGAGCCTCAATGTATCAGACTTAAAGGGAATGTGTTGCCAGAAAAACATGTTTTTTTTTTAAAAAATTAAACATTTAGTGTGTGGGTGGTTAAACATTGTTCAAATTTTTTTTATTTTTTTGCACGAGTCCAGGAAATATTATAAATTATTTCTAATTTATAATACTACCCATTTTTGGTCACTAGATGGAGCTGTTCCCAAAATTGCAGCATTGCAACATTGGGTTAAAAGCCCTCGCTCTAGTGAGCTCTCAGCATCCCCCCCTCCTTTATCCTGGCTAGTGCCGGGATAAACGAGGGGTTTGAACGGTGTAACCTCCTACGCTGTGTGTCGCCATTTTTTGAGCTAACCCACAGTGTAGTAGGTTAACATACAGTAGTAAACACACAAAAACACGAACATACATTGAAATCTCTTACCTGCTCCTGCCGCCGCGGCTCCCTCCGGCCCGTCCGCTCCGTTTGCTGCCGCTGGTGCAAGTGCAGAAATCCGGAAGCCGCGACCGGAAGTAGTAATATTACTGTCCGGCCGCGACTTCCGGTCCACAGGAAAATGGCGCCGGACGGCGCCAATTTCGAATAGGACTGTGTGGGAGCGGCGCATGCGCAGTTCCCACACAGACGCCGTACACTGCAGTCAATGGGACGGGAGCCGTTCGCAGTCCCTATGGGACTGTGGCTGCCGTATTCCATGTCTGTATGTGTCGTTAATCGACACACACAGAAATGGAACAAAAAATGGCAGCCCCCATAGGGAAGAAAAAGTGTAAAAATAAGAAAAAGTAAAACACAAACACACAAATAAATATAAAAGTTTTTAATAAAGCACTAACATCTTTAACATATAAAAAAATAATTTCTGATGACACTGTTCCTTTAAGTAATGATCTCTCTCAGCCATCTCTCATAACCTGTGGCCTGACATTGCCTGCATACATCACTGCAAAAAGTATTTGTGCTGCCATTGGCATTGGCCATGGCAATTAGGCTCAGTGTGTGTCATATCATCCTCAGGATGGTCCACATGCGGGTCCAGGCACATGAACTGGCAAAAAAAATAAACCTAGCCACTTTGTCTCTGTTATTGACCTACAATCTTCTTACATCTGCTATGTGAGTGTAATAGGTCAGTGAGATCATATATCAGTGTGTATGGCATAAGCATAGGTAAAAAGTTGTAAAAATACACCACCATGATCATGACATAAATATGATATATTGGAGATAACTATATATAGTGACCCCTATAGACCTTTACCAATGCTCATTCGGCACTGTCTTTTGTTAATGAATCTACATCAGACCAGGACATTTAGTATGTGCTCTGTGCAGCCTTAGGGCTCATTCAGACGAGCGTAATACTCGTCCGTTTGTTGTGCGTTGAAATAACCCACAACACACGGACCCATTCACACATGCGTGAGTTTTCACACAGCGAGTGTCGTTTGCCTGAAATTCACTGCATGTCCTATATTGGTGTGTTTTTGCACAGCTAGACGCCCATTGAAGTCTATGGGTGCTTGAAATCCACGGACAGCACATGGATGACTTCCGTGTGCTGTGTGTATTTCACGCATCAGTTACATAGAAAAACAGAAATAAATAAATAAAAATAAGTGCTTGCATGGACGTGAAACGTACACTGAACAGGTTAGTGCCGCTGACCTGACAGATACAGGTTTCAGCGTAAGATACAGCTGCTCTGTATACAGTATACAAAGCAGTTGTATCTCAAAAAGTTACAATTATTTTTAATAAAAAGTCTTTAGAAAATTGCACAAAACACACTGATAGACATTTTTATTTAAAAAAAACACGATTTCAAAGGTGTACGTAACCCCGCCCAGACAGGCTGACTGCCTCCTTTGCACACACATTGATACAGGGAAAGCTGTCAATCAGTGTGTGTGGTTGGAGTAAGCAGGATTTATGATGTCTTTCCTAAAAGTCCTGTCAGGATTTTCTACTTTGAATTTAGAAATCCTACTTCAAATTCTATAAACCTAAACTGTATATCGCAGAGCTCAGCTTATCCCTCTGTCCTATCCTGCTCTCATTTAGGGCTGCATTAATCACCTGACCGTTTTTCTTCAAGTCAGACTGAGGTTGGAGGGTCCAATGGAAAGGCTGTCCCTGAATAGATGGTTCAACACATTAGGAGGATTATAGCCCACAATAGTAGAAGCACAAAAGCTCTGAGATCAAATCACTAAGAGAAAAAAGTTTTATTAACCCCTTGCCCCAGCCATTTTTAAATGTAATTTTTTTTCTGTTTTCCTTACATGGCAGGCCTTAATAGGAGCAGAAAGATGCCTTCATTACGCCCCAAGGCTGCCATTACTATCATCGGCATCCATTGATCACGGTGCAGGATTGGCCAATAGAGAGACTGAGGGGGCTTACCCTCTCTAATGGCTCTGATGCTGCGGTCGCTGTTTACCGTGGCATCTTTATTGCAGTCAATTGTCAGCTGTAGCGTCCAGCGACACCCGCCGAGTATGCGTAAAGCGCAAAAACAGCTCACATTTTAAAATGCGTGCACAAACAAACAGACAACCAGACAAAAATTCCAAAAATGATCTTAATGTACTCTATCACTTCTTCCCACAATTAGTTTTTTTTTCGCAAATATTTTCAATGTACAGACACGCAAAGTTTACACTTTTATTATATGTAGAGATAAGATTACTATCTGCTGGGGCCCTGTTTCTATGCCTACCGCCTGTGTTACTAATGGCTTTCGGTGTGTTTGTGTTTTTCTCTGTCGGATTCAAGGACTATTCAATTCAAAAAGTAAAACTCATATATTATATAGATTCATTACACACAATGTGATCTATTTCCAGCATTTTTTTCTATTAATGTTGATGATTATTCACAGTTAATGAAAACCCAAAATTTAGTCTCTCTGAAAATTAGAATATTGGGTAAAACTTCAAGATTGTAGACTCATGGTGTCACACTCTAATCAGCTAATCAACAAAAAACACCTGCAAAGGTTTCCTAAGCCTTTAAATGGTCCAACAGTTTGGTTGAGTAGGCTACACAATTATGGGAAAGACTGCTGACTTGACAGTTGTCCACAAGACAGTCATTGACACCCTCCACAAGGAGGGTAAGCCACAAAAGAACATTGCCAAAGAAGCTGGCTGTTCCCATAGTGCTGTATCCTAGCATATTAATGGAAAGTTGAGAGGAAGGAAAAAGTGTGGTAGAAAAAGGTGCACAAAGGATTGTCAAGAAAAGGCCATTCAAGAATCTGGGGGAAATTCACAAGGCGTGGACTGCAGCTGGAGTCAGTGCTTCAAGAGCGGCCACACACAGATGTATCCAGGACATGGGCTACAACTGTCGCATTCCTTGAGACAACGTCAGAAGTGTCTTACCTGGGCTAAGAAGAAAAAGGACTGGTCTGTTGCTCAGTGGTCCAAAGTCCTATTTTCAGATGAAAGTAAATTTAGCATTTAATTTGGAAATCAAGGTCCCAGAGTCTGGAGGGAGTGTGGAGAGGCATCAATCCAAGTTTCTTGCGGTCCAGTGTGAAGTTTCCACAGTCACTGATGGTTTGGGGAGCCATGTCATCTGCTGGTGTTGGTCCACTGTATTACATCAAGTCCAGAGTCAACGCAGCCGTCTAGCATGAAATTTTAGGGCACTTCATGCTTCCCTCTGCTGACAAGCTTTATGGAGATGCTGATTTCATTTTCCAGCAGGGCTTGGCACCTGCCCACACTGCCAAAAGTACCAATACCTGGTTTAATAACTACAGTATCACTGCGCTTGATTGACCAGCAAACTCTCCTGACCTAAACCCCATAGAGAATTTATGGGGTATTGTCAAGAGGAAGATGAGAGACACCAGACCCAACAATGCAGACGAGCTGAAGGCCGCTATCAAAGCAACCTTGGCTTCCATAACACATCAGCAGTGCCACAGGCTGATCGCCTCCGTGCCACTCCGCATTGCTGCAGTAATTCATGCAAAACGAGCCCCGACCAAGTATTGAGTGCATATACTGGACATAATTACATTCACACGAGCGTGACAGATTTACGTGTGTCTAAAAAAACGCGCGTAAATCTGTCCGTGTTTTGCATCCATGTGCTTTGCGTGTGGCATGTGTTTTTCACGCACTTGCAACCGCTTTTTTTTTTATTTCAGTGTAATTGATGCGTGAAATACGGACAGCACACAGATGTGCATCTGTGTGTGGTCTGTAGTTTTCACGCACCCATTGACTTCAATGGGCAACTAGGTGCGTGAAAACGCACCAATATAGGACATGCAGTGAGTTTCATGCAGCAGACACTCGCTGCGTGAAAACTCACGCATGTGTGAATAGCCCCATTGATATCAATGGGTCTGTGTGCTGTGCGTTGTTTCAATGCACAGCACACGGATGAGAATCATGCTCGTCTGATTGAGCCCTAAGTCTGTATGCTGGGGCCATGTATCTAAGCTTATCCTGTATGATACTGTATGCTGAGACAATGCATCCAATTATATCCAGCAGTCCAGCTATAGGAGCTTTAGTCTTATACATATTCTGTAATGACGGAGTAGGGAGACAGACAGGTGAGCCCTAATCTACCCGCCACTCAGTCCCTGCCTACTTGCAACGGTCCGTCCTAGGCGACGGCGTACAACTGGGCGACGGTCCCTACTCTCACTATGTGCACGACAGACAAACAGACAAGTGTACACAGAAGCTAGGGGAACGGGGCAGTTGCCCACGGAAACACCGTGAGCAACAAGAGTAGTGAACGAGCCGAGTCAAACCAGGAGTGTACGAGGTACCAAACGCAGAGCAGGAGAGTAGTGAACGAGCCGAGTCAAACCAGGAGTGTACAAGGTACCAAACGCAGAGCAGGAGAGTAGTGAATGAACCGAGTCAAACCAGGAGTGTACGAGGTACCAAACGCAGAGCAGGAGAGTAGTGAATGAGCCGAGTCAAACCAGGAGTGTACAAGGTACCAAACGCAGAGCAGGAGAGTAGTCAGTAAGCCAGGGTCTATATGGAGCAGAGGACAAAAGTTCAAGCAGCAGCAGCAGAGCCAGGAAACACACAGAATCACAAGCAAAGGAGAAGCAGGAAGTGAAGGAATAAATAGACAGAGGGCGGGAGCTAGCTCCGTCTGGCCAGGCTGTGATAGGCTCTCCCACTCCTCAGCCTCCCAACCTGATTGGTAGAATGAGGGGTCACTCGATCAGACTTAGAAGCAGGTGCAGACTGACTGACTAACCACGGGCGTCGACACAGAAGCTGTGTCTGGCAGATCCTTTACAGTACCCTCCCCCCTTTTATGAGGGGCCACTGGACCCTTTCTAGGTGGACCTGGCTTATTGGGGAACCGAAGATGGAACCTCCTGAGCAATACTGCAGCGTGAACATCCCGGGCAGGCACCCAAGTCCTCTCCTCAGGCCCATATCGGACCAGGTACTGGAGAGAGCCTTGGACCATCCTGCTGTCCACAATCTTGGCCACCTCAAATTCTACCCCTTCAGGGGTGAGAACAGGGACCGGAGGTTTCCTCGAGGGAGCAAAGGACGGGGAGCAGCGTTTCAGGAGGGAGGCATGAAACACGTGTATTCGAAAAGACGGGGGTAACTCCAGTCGGAAGGAGACAGGGTTAAGGACTTCAATGACCTTGTACGGCCCTATATACCCGGGAGCAAACTTTTTGGACGGGACTTTAAGGCGCAAATTTTTTGAAGACAGCCACACCAGATCTCCGACCACAAACAAGGGGTTAGCAGAATGTCTTCTATCTGCCTAAGTCTTTTGTATGCTCTGGGACGCGTCTAGGTTCTTCTGAACCTGGGCCCAGACTGTGCACAGTTCCCGATGAACGACATCTACCTTAGGATTGTTGGAACCACCAGGTGAAACGGAGGAGAACGGTAAATTAAACCAAAAATTACAGAAAAAGGGGGAGACCCCTGACGAGTTACTGACCCGCTTATTAAGGGAAAATTCAGCGAGGGAAATGAAGGAGACCCAATCATATTGACAGTCAGAGATAAAACACCTTAAATATTGTTCTAGAGACTGATTAGTAGTCCCGGTTTGGCCATTAGTTTCAGGATGGAAGGCCGAGGAGAAGGACACATCAATCTCCAACTTTTTACAGAAGGCTCTCCAAATCAATGAAACAAATTGTACCCCTCTGTCAGAAACAATATTGACAGGAACCCCATGGAGACGCAGGATGTGTTTGACAAACAAGGTAGCTAACGTCTTAGCATTGGGTAGTTTCTTGAGGGGCACAAAGTGGCACATCTTACTGAAGCGGTCTACTACAACCCACACCACCGACTTGC
Organism: Rhinoderma darwinii; assembly: GCF_050947455.1. Classification (NCBI taxonomy): domain Eukaryota; kingdom Metazoa; phylum Chordata; class Amphibia; order Anura; family Rhinodermatidae; genus Rhinoderma; species Rhinoderma darwinii. The sequence continues at coordinate 220,836,616 of NC_134690.1, read as the reverse complement.
CTTAAGATGGAGGCAGATCAGTGATAAAATCCATGGAGATATGGGTCCAAGGTCTCTGGGGAATGGGCAAAGAACATAGTAAGCCCGCTGGTCGGGACCTGGGAGTCTTGGACCTAGCACAAATTTCACAAGCAGCGACGGAGGCCTTAACATCTTTAAGCAACCCAGGCTACCAATAGTTTCTGGCAATTAGGTGCTTGGTACCCAGGATGCCTGGATGGCCAGATAGTGCAGAGTAATGATTTTCCCTGAGTACCCTTAGCCGGAATTGCAGGGGAACAAACAGCTTGTTCTCAGGAAGGTTCCCGGGAGCTGAACCTTGATCAGCCGCAATTTCGGAGACTAAGTCAGAATCAACAGAGGAAATGATTATACCTGGGGGCAAAACACAAGCAGGATCTTCCTCCGCAGGAGGGCTGGCCATGAAGCTACGCGACAGTGCATCAGCTTTAATATTTTTAGACTCAGGCCTATAGGTGACCAAAAAGTTGAATCTAGTAAAAAATAACGCTCATCGAGCTTGTCTCGGGTTAAGCCTCCGGGCAGATTCTAGGAAAACCAGATTCTTGTGGTCGGTAAGGACCGTAACCTGGTGCCTAGCCCCCTCCTGGAAGTGGCGCCACTCTTCAAATGCCCATTTAATGGCTGAGTTCGCGGTTGCCAATGTCATAGTTACTCTCAGTGGGTGAGAACTTCCTGGAGAAGTAGGCACAGGGACGGAGATTGGTGAGGGACCTGGTACCCTGGGACAAGACAGCACCCACTCCCACCTCGGAGGCGTCAACCTCCACGATGAATGGTTCCATTTGGTTAGGCTGAATCAGCACTGGGGCCGAGATAAAGCACTTCTTAACGACCTCAAAAGCCTTGACCGCCTCAGGAGGCCAGCGGAGGAGATCAGCACCTTTGCTAGTGAGGTCCGTAAGAGGCTTAGCGATGACCGAGAAGTTAGCAATAAATCTCCTGTAATAATTAGCAAACCCCAGGAAGCACTGTAACGCCTTCAGGGAGGCAGGTTGCACCCATTCACCCACAGCCTGAACCTTGGCAGGGTCCATGCGGAATTCATGAGGAGTGAGGATTTGACCCAAAAATGGTATCTCCTGCACCCCAAACACACATTTTTCGGTTTTAGCAAACAGTTTGTTTTCCCGAAGGGCCTGGAGCACCTTCCTGACATGCTCAATCTTGGAGGACCAGTCCTTGGAAAACACAAGTATGTCATCAAAGTACACTACAAGAAATACCCCCAGGTAGTCTCTTAAGATCTCATTTATGAAATTCTCGAAGACCGCGGGAGCATTACACAACCCAAAGGGCATGACGAGGTATTCGAAATGACCTTTGGGCGTGTTAAACGTAGTCTTCCACTCATCCCCCTCTTTGATGCGGATAAGGTTATAAGCCCCCCGTAGATCAAACTTAGAGAACCATTGGGCCCCCTGAACCTGATTGAAGAGATCAGGAATCAAAGGAAGGGGATGCTGGTTCCTTACAGTGACCTTATTCAAGTTTCGGTAATCGATGCATGGCCTAAGACCACCATCCTTCTTCCCTACGAAGAAGAAGCCAGCACCTACCGGAGAAGTAGAGGGGCGAATGTAACCCTTGGCCAGGCATTCCTGGATATACTCTCTCATGGCTTCACGTTCAGGACAAGAGAGATTAAATATCCTACCCTTAGGGAGCTTAGCTCCTGGTACCAAATCGATAGCGCAATCGTATTCTCTATGAGGAGGTAACACTTCAGAGGTTTTTTTAGAAAAAACATCAGCGAAGTCCTGAATAAACTCAGGTAGAGTGTTCACCTCCTCAGGGAGAGAAATAAAATTAACAGAAAAACATGACGTCATGCATTCATTACCCCATTTGGTAAGATCCCCAGTATTCCAGTTAAACGTGGGATTATGCATCTGCAACCAGGGAAGGCCTAAAACCAAATCGGACGATGATCCCTGCATCACCAGTACAGAGCACTGCTCCAAATGCATGGAGCCAACAAGGAGTTCAAAAACAGGGGTATGCTGCGTAATATAACCATTAGCTAGAGGAGTGGAGTCGATACCCACTACCGGGATAGGTTTAGGCAAATCAATCAATGGCATAGCTAGAGACATAGCAAATTCCACAGACATAATATTAGCAGAAGACCCTGAATCCACGAAGGCACTGCCGGTAGCAGACCTACCACCAAAAGAGACCTCAAAGGGAAGCAAGATCTTATTAGGTTTCATATTCACGGGAAACACCTGTGCGCCCAAGTGACCTCCCCGATGGTCACTTAGGCGCAGAAGTTTTCCGGCTGCTCTTATGTAATGACGGGGTAGGGAGATAGACAGGTGAGCCCTAATCTACCCGCCACTCAGTCCCTGCCTACTTGCAACGGTCCGTCCTAGGCGACGGCGTACAACTGGGCGACGGTCCCTACTCTCACTATGTGCACGACAGACAAACAGACAAGGGTACACAGAAGCTAGGGGAACGGGGCAGTTGCCCACGGAAACACCGTGAGCAACAAGAGTAGTGAACGAGCCGAGTCAAACCAGGAGTGTACGAGGTACCAAACGCAGAGCAGGAGAGTAGTGAACGAGCCGAGTCAAACCAGGAGTGTACGAGGTACCAAACGCAGAGCAGGAGAGTAGTGAACGAGTCGAGTCAAACTAGGAGTGTACGAGGTACCAAACGCAGAGCAGGAGAGTAGTCAGTAAGCCAGGGTCTATATGGAGCAGAGGACAAAAGTACAAGCAGCAGCAGCAGAGCCAGGAAACAGACAGAATCACAAGCAAAGGAGAAGCAGGAAGTGAAGGTATAAATAGACAGAGGGCGGGAGCTAGCTCCGTCTGGCCAGGCTGTGATAGGCTCTCCCACTCCTCAGCCTCCCAGCCTGATTGGTAGAAGGAGGGGGTCACTCGATCAGACTTAGGAGCAGGTGCCTACTGACTAACCACGGGCGTCGACACAGAAGCTGTGTCTGGCAGATCCTTTACATATTCTATCTCCGATATGTAGACGTAAAAAATATACGTCTCTGGGCTTGTGCCCCTGATCTTTTAAGACCCTAGCAATGCCCCTGACCTAGTACTTAGCTTTTGCCATCAGACTAAAATTACTACAGTTGCATTAGCACTTATATCAAATTGTAATATTATTAAGTATACCCTCAAAAACAATATGATATTCAACAACATTATATATAGTCAGTTATGACAATATAGTCCATAGATGAGAATTTTAGATAAAAATCTAACCATTTTTTAATAAGGTGCATTATACTCTGTCAGATGTATTTTACCGGAGAACTTTACGTTTCAAGTTTTTTAACTTTTAAGAAAATAAATATTTTTTATATAAATATTTATTATTTATTCCAAGATTGCTGTTTCTGAATTTACTATTGCATTTCTGTGAGCTAGCTCAAAGCTTATCAATTTTATATTACTAATTTACAAGGCAAAATAACAGTGTGGACAGGAAACAATATACATATTGTTGTGTCCGCAGCTACTGCGTACTTACCAGCAGTCGCGACCGCGGGACACTAAGGGCTTGTCGGCATCTCCCTCCTAGGAGACGCCAACTCACGCGTCTGTATCCTTTTGCTTCTAGGGTGAGCGCGCTCGTCCCCGGCCTTAAAGGGCCAGCGCGTGTACCAACTAAATGTTCCCTAGCCTATCTCCTTAATTCCTGGACTATATAAAGGGCTCTTCCCTTCCACTCCTTGCCTGAGCGTTGTTGTATTCCCATGTTAGTCTTGCAAATGGTCCCTTAGTTGTTATCCTTCTCCCAGTGTTCCTGTATCCTACTACCTGTATCCCGTAACTGTGCTTGTTCCTGAGCTGCATCTACTGTTGGAGTTGTGTTGTCACCTGCCACATTCCATGTCATCTGCCATGTCTGGTGTCATCTGCCATGTTAGGTATCATCTGCCACGTCTGGTGTCCTCTGCTACGCCAAGAATCACCTGTGCCAAGCGTCTGCTACTCCGAGCATCTGCCTGAACATCCTCCCAGGTACTCTTACCCCAGAGACTGTTATTAACTGTAGTTTGGCCAGCTGCTGCTCGGCTACGCGGAGTGACCTAGTGGGTCAACAAAACCCACAGGCGTGACAGTACGCTCAGGCCATGGATCCCACTGGTCAACCTAAGACGGCGATTCAGGTGATGCAAACAGACATGCGTGATCTGTGGGCATGCCAGGATCAACTTCTACAGGCAGTAAATTCAATCATCACCGTTTGGATCATCCTACTACGCCTCCTCTGGATGCTGCTGCTTTCCCATTACACGTCACTCCTCCTGCCTGCCCTGGATCTACAATTTTGCTGCCTCTACTTCCTCGCTATGACGGGGACCCTAGAGCCTGTAGAGACTTCATCAATCAATGTATGATCCACTTTTAGGTTACGGACCAATCTCTTCCCCTCAGATGAGGCCAAGGTAGCATTTATTATTTCTTTCCTCCCTGGCAAAGCCCTGGCATGGGCGAACCCCATCTTGGAACGTGAGGGCTCGGAATTCTCTGATTGATTCCTCTTCCTAGAGACTTTCCAAACAGTGTTCGAGGAACTGGGTCAAACATCCTCTGTAGCTGCCTAAGTGCTAACCCTCAAACAGGGGGAGTCAACCATAGGGGAGTATGCTATCTCCTCCCATACACTGGTGGTGGAGCTGGCTTGGAATAATGGGGCCCTCGTGGTTACCTTCTGGCAGAGTCTTGCTCCTCGTATTAAGGCTGAACTGGCGGCTCGAGAACTTACTGTTACCTTGGATGCCTTAATACTTCTGGCTACCCGGATCGATATGCGGATCCAAGAGCGCACTCTGGAAGAGAGGAGACCTTGTCGACTGGCACCGAAATTCCAAAGGCCGTTACTACCCTGTCCTACTATGCCTTCGGAGGAACCTATGCAACACAGATGTGTACACAAGAGACATTTTGTGCGCCAATGCCCTCAAAAGACGAGAAACTCCTGCACCTTGGTTTGATTGGAGAGACTAACCTAGGTGAATCACTCTCTACCACTAAATTCTCTCCCAAATTGTCTATTACCGTGTCTTTTCACCAATGGAGGATCGCACTGTGTGCCTGCATACTTGGATTTCACAGCGACTGCAAATTTCACCCAACAGGACATAGTTGATTGTCTCTATTTGACCACAGTTCCTCTGGAGAAAACTTTGGCTGTCACCTCTGAAGATGGACATCCTCTGCCGACCCGATTCTGTCTATAACCAACCCATTGAGGCTGCAGATAGGAGTCTTTTATTCTGAGCTCATTGCTTTTTACGTCTTGTCCAAAGCTATCAACCCGATCCTATTGGGATTACCATGGCTTCACCAACATGCTCCAGTCCTTGATTGGATTTCCGGAGAGGTTCTCCAGTGGGGACCCCGATGTCTGCACCGTTGCCTGCCTCATATTTGTCCTGTTCTGTCTCTACTGCCTCAGTATCTCTCTGGAATATCACCACAATATGTCAGCTACGCAGATGTCTTCTACAAGGAGGAAGCAGAGGTCCTTCCTCCTCATCATCCATATGACTGTCCTATAGAGTTGCTTCCTGAAGCTTCTCTCCGCCATGGACGAGTCTACCCACTTTCCTTGCCTGGAAACCAGTCCATGTCACAGTATGTCAAGGAGAACCTGGGGTTCATCAGAAAGTCCACCTCACTAGCCGGAGCGTGATTCTTTTTCGTGGCGAAAAAGGATGGGTTACTCCGACCGTGCATAACCTACCATGGATTCAACCAAGTCACTGAAAAAAATACTCCTCCTTGCCGCTGAGGTCTGAGCTCTTCAACAGGATTCGTGGAGCTAAGGTGTTCATGAAGCTGGATCTACACGGGGCCTATAACTTGATTCGTATACGCAAGGGTGACGAATGGAAAACCGCATTTAACACTCGGGATGGTTCACTACAATGGATTTTGTCATGCCCTTTAGACTGTGTAACGCTCCTGCTGTGTTCCAGGATTTTGTGAATGATGTCTTCTGTGATTTCCTGTATGTCTGTGTGGTGGTATATCTGGACGACATCTTCATCTACTCACCTGATCTGACCACGCATCAGAAGCATGTAGGCCAAGTCTAGTTGCTGCTAAGGGTGAATAAATTATACGCAAAACTGGAGAAGTGCGTATTTGAAATGAGGTCCTTGCCCTTCTTGGACCATATTGTCTCCGATCGTGGTCTTCAAATGGACCCAGAGAAGGTGACGACCGTCTTGTAGTGGCCACGTACTCGGGGTCTCCGAGCTATACAAAGATTTCTTGGATTCGCTAATTTCTATCGCCAGTTCATTCCAAAGTTCTTGTCCCTTACTGCGCCCATCTCAGCTCTCACCAGAAAGGGAGTGAATGCTAAGGACTGGACCCCTGATGCGGAGTCTGCATTCTCCAACCTCAAGAAAGCCTTCACGTCTGCTTCTGTTCTTCATAATCCTGATGTTACTCAGCAGTTCTCCGTAGAGGTTGATGCCTCTTCCATTGGTGCTGGAGCGCTCCTGTTTCAAAAGAATTCTAAGGCTAAGGCAGTATCTTGTGGATTCTTCTCCAAACTCTTCTCTAATGCTGAGCGCAACTACTTTATTGGGGATCGAGAGTTGCTCGCTGTCAAGCTGCCCTTTGAAGAATGGATACACCTGCTTGAGGGATCTTCCCACCCCATCATCATCTACTCCGAACACAAAAAACTTACATATTTGCAGTCTGCACAGCGACTTAAGCCTCGTCAAGCTAGATGGTCACTGATCTTTGCCATGTTTCATTTTGTTCTTCATTTCTGCCCTGTGGACAAAAACATTAAGGCCGATGCCTTGTCCCGATCATTTCAGACTGATGATTTAACGTCAAGCTAGATGGTCGCTGTTCTTTGCCAGATTTCATTTTTTTCTTAATTTCCGCAGACCAGTGGAGAGGACCAACCAAATGCTAGAGAATTATCTCTGTCATTATGACTCTGTCCAACATGACAATTGGGTACTGCTCCTGCCTTGGGCGGAATTCTTACACAATACAGGTAAGCCTACTTCTTCCTCTCCGTTCTATATTGTATACAATCAGCACCCATGAGTTCCTCTTCCTGTGCCAACTGCCTCTAGTGCCTGCAGCCAATTCTTCATTGGGCACGTTTCCTCACATTTGGCAGCAGACCATGTCCTCAATTCTTCAGGCAGTGGAACACATGAAAACATATGCTGACAAGAAGAGAAGGGTTCCTCCCCAGTTTCTCCCCGGAGTCAAGGTCTGGATTTCTTCTAAGAACATTCGTCCGAAGATCCCTTCCCACAAACTTGCTCCCAGGTTCCTCGGGCCCTTTGAGGTGCTACAAAAGATAAACCCAGTGTCCTATAAGCTTCGTCTGCCTCCTACTCTCAAAATCCCCAACTTGTTCCATTTCCCTCCTAAAACCTGTGGTCCTAAATCGCTTTAGTAAATCTCCTAGTTCTGCAGTTGCTCCCAGCAATTCTTCTGATGTCTTTGAGGTGAAGGAGATCCTGGAATACAAGAGAGTAGGAGGAAAGAATTTTGTGGACTGTAAAGGGTTTGGTCCTAAAAAGAGGTCCTGGGAGCCAGAAGAGAAAATCAATGCCTCAACTCTCCGCAAGAGCTTCCTCCTAAGCTCTGGACCTAAAAAGAGGGGGTATAAGGAGGGGTACTGTTGTGTTCACGGTTGCTGACCGCCGGCACGCCATACTTACTGGCAGCCTCGACCGCGTAGCGCTAAGAGCTTGTCGGCACCTCCTAGGAGACACCAACTCACGCGGCTGCATCCTCCTGCTTCTAGGGTGCACGCTCGTCCCAGCCTTAAAGGGCCAGCGCGCACCAACTAAATTTTCCCTAGCCTATCCCCTTACTTCCTGGACTATATAAAGGGCTCTGCCCTTCAACAACTTGCCTGAACGTTGTTGTTGTATTTCCATATTAGTCTTGCAAATGGTCCCTTAGTTATTTTCCTGCTCCCAGTGTTCCTGTATCTTACTACCTGTATTCTCTATCCCGTAACTTTGCTTTTTTGTTAGCTGCATCTAGTGTTGGAGTCATATTGTTATCTGCCACGTCTGATGTCATCTGCCACACCAAGCATCACCTGTGCCACGCATCTGCTACTCCGGCCATCTGCCTGAACAGGTATTCTTACCCCAGAGACTGTTATTGACTGTAGTTTGGCCAGCTGCTATTCCACTACGGTGGAGCGGCCTAGTGGGTCCACATACCCCACAGGCGTGACACATATTGAAAAAACATATAATAATAAGCCACATATTTTTCATATATATATACTGAAGATACTGCTCTAAGGGATCAGATCAAATAAATGCAGAGAAGGTAAAACCTTCATTAAGCCCATTGGGACATAAACTATTGAGGTGGTGTATCACCTTACTGCCTCCTGTAATAGTTAGTTGTCTATCAAGATTACCAAGTTTGGACCTAATTTGATTTGACATATACCTGCAAATTCTAGAACTTTTGGTTCACTGTTATGTATTTACCTAACATGTCTGAATAAAGGGGTGTCAACCTTAATTTTCCTTAATTGTTGTACTTTTTTTTGGGCAGGTGTACATGACTCTGTATACTACCATACCTCCTAAACATTCCCGAATTTCACTGGGACAGTCCCGTATTCCGGGCGTTGTCTCGCTGACCCGGGCGGTCGGTGGTATGTACCGGTTTCAACTGTATCTGCGTCCTCAGGATGCAGATACAGTTGAATCCAATTCTGAAGCAGGGAACAGTTATCTCCCTGCTTCAGCATTCAACTATGGAGCTAAAGCTCTCTGGCCGAGGACTCCTGTCTTGGAAAAGCCCTTGACGTCAATGTCCATATATGGAAAGTGACATCAGTGGCTCCTCCAGGAGTGGAATCCCTGGGCAGAGCGTTGCCGATGCTATATTTGGACAGTGACGTCGGGAGCTCTTCCTGAAGCGGAATCCACAACCAGAGCATTGCCGACACCGTCCGTCTTTGCGATACTTCAAAGTTGGAAGGTATGTACTACGCTTGTGCTTTGACAATTAATAAATGGTCTGAATTCGTATTTTTCTCCTTCAGAAGGATTTAAAAAATTCTTAGTCTCTGGGCATGAAAGGACAAATAGAGCATCTCCCACATGGGTGGGAGCCCTTAACTAGAGTTTCTAACCACGTATTGCCAGATTCTATCTTCTTTGAAAGATGGCTATGAACCAAGAGGTCATGAAGATTCTTCCCTCTGTGATAAGTAATACTTAGAAAGACGGTAATAACATCACGTAGATCCGGATCTGAATGTAAAATCGAGCAATGTTTATAAAGAATTGTAACATTTGGTGAATGGGCATCAAATGTGCCAGCTGCCTCAGTGTAATAAGTTATTTGTGGCCATAATCTTACGGAGTATGTCTTTATGTACAATGACACCAGGATACAGGATGATCTTCAAGTCCAAAAAATAAAAACTAACTTCATTCAAAAATAACTTCATTCCGATGGTGTTATTATTTAGAATAGTAACAAAGTCTTCAAATAAGTGTTTTTCCCCATCTCAAGGTAAAAAAAAAAATCATCAATGTACCTAACCAAGACCAGAATGTGATTTGGGTAAAATAATAAGTATTTTGAAGATACAATAATATCTTCCCACCACCCCAAAAATAAAATAATGTAAGTAGGTGCACAAATTGTGTCTATGGCGGTGCCTGTTTTCTGATGTTAAAATTTACTGCTAAAGGTGAAATAATTGTGTGTCAATAAAAATTCGAAAAGTGGTAAAGCAAATGTATTATGTGACTTGAAATTTATACCTCTCGAATTGAGGAAATGTTGGACAACAGCAAGGCCAAACTTGTGGTTTATATTACGAGACAGTGATTCCACGTCAAGACTGGCAATAAGATCCTGGTGATAGAGTCTTTTGTGTCCTTCAAAAAGGAGGGCAATGTTTCAACAAACTGTGTTAATACTGAGTGAGGCAATAATTTCCAGATACAATAGTCCTGCAGGGACAGGGCGACATTCCTTATGAATTTTCAGCAATGCAAATAATTAGACCTTGTATTATATATTCCATAGAGCAAATTGGATTATCTAGATATAATAGTACAATCACATTTTTTAATTCCAAAAATGTAGTCCAAAACCGTCTATTCACTGATCCTGCCTTATCATTAAAGCCAATGATTATATCACAATTGCAAAGAGTAAAAGAGAGAACAAACAACCTTGTCTTATCCCCTCTTTAAGTTTAAGTTGCTCTGTCAGTACCCGATTGAGTAAAAGAGTTTAATCCATTTGGTGAATCTTTCCCCAAATGCAAACAATAAGCATGATTTCTCATCGAAATGGCACAGGGCTACCACCCCGAAATGGATGACACTCTCCCAGCGGCTTGTCTTAAAATGTATCCCTAATTCAGCCCTGGTATACTTCCCATGCGTTTTGTCCCGCCTATCAGCATGTACTCATCAGGGGACTTGGCAAGGACTAGTAGTACACACGGACGCTACATGCAGTACAATTTGCCCTTCTTTTGCAGCCGGGCCTTTGTGCAATTTTTTAACCTGAGACTACTTTAATTGTGTTAAGGTGCACAAGGTGGGACATTCTGTAGTTACTGATCCACTGGGAAGTTCTAGCCTTTTGGGTTATGCTTCTGGAAAATGTTTTTTTCTGTCATATTGTGTCTTCCTCCTGGATTTCCCTATCTCCGTTATTTTTACTATTCTTTGCTACATACTTATCAGTTGATGTACAGTCATGGGAAAAAGAACGCAGACTTCAATTCTAAGTTTTTATTTATAAGGACCTACATAAAAATTGTGTGTTCTAATTTCTAAGAACAAACAAATAATCTGGTGACAAGAAAACACAACAGATTACAATCTATAGTCATTTTTTACCAAAAAAATAAACCATCATTCAGAAACCTAATGAGAAGAAATAAGTACATCCTATAATTCATTGACCGTTAGAACACCCTTTAGCAACAACACCTTGTAAAGTAAACTTTTTCTGTGGAGGTTTATCGTTCTCTCACATCGTTTTGGAGAAATTTTGTCCCACACCTCTTTACAATAATGCTTCAGTTCATTGATGTTTCAGGGCATTCATTTATGCTTAACCCCTTAAGGTCGCAGCCTAGTTTGGGCCTTAAGGCTCAGATCCTATTTTTCAAATTTCACATATTTCACTTTATGTGGTAATAACTTCGGAATGCTTAAACCTATCCAAGAAATTCTGAGATTGTCTTCTTGTCTGCTTGTAAGACAGATCGGAATACTACACAAAATAGTGACTAGCTCACATTTTCCATACGTCTACTTTATGTTGGCATAATTTTTTGAACATTTTTTTTTCTAGGACGTTACACGTCAAAAGCCTCTTTTTTAGGTACCAGTTCAGTTCTGAAGTGGCTTTGAGGGGCTTATATATTAGGAACCCTCATAAAACACCCCATTTTAGAAACTAGACCCCTCAAAGTATTCAAAACAGTATTTAGAAAGTTTATTAACCCTTTAGGTGTTTCACAGGAATTTAAAGCAAAGTAGAGGTGAAATTTACAAATTTCCTTTTTTTTTCAGAAAATCATTTTTACTCTATTTTTTTTTCTGTAAAACAGAAGCTTTTACCAGAGAAACGCAACTCAATGCTTATTGCCCAGATTCTGCAGTTTTTAGAAGTATCCCACATGTGGCCTTAGTGCGGTAATGGACTGAAACACCAGCCTCCGAAGCAAAGGTGCACCTAGTGGATTTTGAGGCCTCCTTTTTATTACGCACCATGTTCGGTTTGAAGAGGTCTTGTGGTGCCAAAACAGTGGAAACCCCCTAAAAGTTACCCTATTTGGCAAACTACACTCCTCAAGGAACTTATCGAGGGGTATAGTGGGAATTTAGATCCCACAGGTTTTTTGCTGCAATTTGTGGAATTAGGCTGTGCAATTGAAAATCAAATTTTTTCAATAAAAGGTACGAATTTTTAATTTTGACAAGGAATAAAAGGAGAAAAAGAACCCCAACATTTGTAAAGCAATTTCTCCCGATTACGGCAATACCCCATATGTGGTCAGAAACTGCTGGTTGGACAAACAGCAGGGCTCCATGTAGATTTTGCTGGATTGGTTTCTGGCCGCCATGTCGCATTTTCAGAGCTGCTGAGGTACCAGAACAGGGGAAACCCCTTAAAAGTGACCCCATTTTGGAAACTAGACCACTTGAGAAATTTATTGTAGTTTTGATAGGGTGCATGCGACTTTTTGATCAGTTTTTATTCTATTTTGAAGAGGCGTGGTGACTAAAAAACAGTAATTCTACTATTGTTGTTTATCCCTTTTTTTTTTACAGCGTTCACCGTGCGCTATAAATGACATATTCACTTTATTCTGTGGGTCGATACGATTACGGCGATACCATATGTTTATAGTTTTTTTTATGTCTTATGGCGTTTGCACAATAAAATACTTCTTATAAAAAATAATTTACTTTTGGAGTTGCCTTATTCTAAGAGCCATAACTTTTTTATTTTTCCATCAAGAATGCCGTGTAATGACTTGTTTTTTTGCGTAACGAACTGTAGTTTCAATCAGTACGACTTTTTGATCTCTTTTTATTCAATTTTTTTGGGAGGTGAAGTGACCAAAAAATTGTGATTCTGGTATGGTTTATTATTATTTTATTTTATGGCGTTCACCACACATTTCCTGCGTTTTTTACTGCAGAAAATGGTGTGGATTTTGCTGCGTTTTTCCAAATGTTAGGAGATGGTGACATCTCCTCTACAAAATGCAGCAATTCTGTCCACTTTCCGCAGCAGGAATTGACATGCTGCGGTACGAAAAATACGCACCGCAGGTCAATTTCTGGTCGGAAATTTTACGCAGCGTGTGGATGAGATTTGTTAAAAATACGCATCAATTCCGCTACGTGTGGTCAAGCCCTTGTTATTAAAGGAACAAATACAGGTGTGAGCATTTTCCCATATTCTCTGTCATTAGGTATAGGGTCAATTTCCCTTTTCCCATTCTTCTACATAGGAGGGGGGGTCTGCAGAACTCAAGTTCCTTTATTTTTAGGTTCTAGTCTGCATACGTTTTTTAAGTAGAATGGAGGGTCTCAGATGGGACTTTAAAGAATGTTGTAATGAAGTAGTGTATTTGCATATAGCTATAATGTTCCCTTAGCGGTATGTCTAGGTCATTTCTCAATTCTGCAAAAGATTTATTTTTCCCATTTTTAGTGAGTTTGAAAATTGTAGTGAGGTGCTGAAATAATCATCACTGAAAGCATCAGGTGTTTGACCTGGAGGGAAGTCTGGATGAATGAAAAGGTATTACAAAGAGGAAGGGTTGGATATGGTGTTTTAAATTATTTCCTTACTAAAAGAACTGTGTGCCCAGGTGAGGGGACCACATCAGAGCTCAAGAAGAAAAGTGAGTCATAGACAGGGATTCAAATAAGGCCCATTTAGTATGATGTGAGTTATCATTCCATACTGCAAATTGAGAGAATTGTGCAGCTAGATAATACAACCTTAAATGTCCTAATCCCAGGCGGAGAAATATAGGAGATTGATGTAGGGTTTTTCTGTGAACCCTGGGTATGAATTTATCAATGATGCCCTGAATGTGTAATAGAGCACACTTGGGGACAGGTAAATTGAAGGGGCTTTTTTAAACATTTTGTATGCTTACAGAAGCCTGTGGGTCACATGATGTAACTGTGTTTCTTAAGATCTCTAAACATTAAATGAGGGCCAATGGTCCTCTGGACACGGATACAGCTCTATTCAATGCTGGAACCTCGCTTCAGAATTCACTGTGCTGTGAGCGGCTCGGCGCAGGCAAGCGCGATGCAGTGATGTCATCACGCCGAGTCACTCACAGCACAGTGCAGAGGAGGAGAAGGATCAGCACTTGGGCACAGCCTGAAGTATAACTGTGCTGTGTAAATGCTTGACACAGGTGCAGTGACGGAACTACCGCTATATCAGCTATAGCGGCTGCTACGGGACCCGTGGCATGAGGGGACCCCTGCCGCCCGTCCCCTCATGTCCGTCCCCTCATGTCCGGTGGTGTCGCTAGCACCAGGCATCCATGACCCCGGGTGACTGCCACATTCAATTGTATGTGCGTCCTTAGGATGCAGATACAATTGAATACTATAGCTGAGCACGGAACTAGCTCCCTGCTCTGCCATTCACTAAGCTACAGGCCATGGTAGGTCTGCAGCCTATTAAGCACTGCACAGTCTGGCGCGATGAAATCACTGAACCACGCCGGCTTACACAAGGGTCTTGTCTCAGCATCTCACAGGCTGTTGAGCTCGTTGTGGGAAAAGGACTAGGTGAGTACATTTTTTTTTAATTTGTTTGGGGGGCACTATCTACAAGGGGGCTTTGTGGCACTATAGACAAAGGGGGCTGTATGGCACTATCAAGAGGGAGGGCTGTGTGGCACTATCTACAGGGGGTTGTGTGGCACTATTTACAAGGGGGGCTGTGTGGCACTATCTACAAGGCAGAGTGTGTGGCAATATCTATAAGGGGAGCTGTGTGGCACAATCTGCAAAAAGGGTCTTTGTGGCACGATCTATGAGGGAGCTGTGTGGCACTATCTACAAGAGGGGGCTGTGAGGCACAGTCTACAGGGGGCAGTGTGGCACTATATACAAGAGGGGGCTGTGGGCACTATCTAAAAGGGGATGTGTGTGGCAATACCTACAGGGGGCCGTGTAGCACTATCTACAATGGGGGGGTGTGGCACTATCTACAGGAGGACTGTGCGATCACTATTAATGGGATCTCATACAATAGGGGGGTAGATGTTCTACAACTTGATGGACTAGCTGTATTTTTACATTGCACACAGAAATGATAAATGATCATTGTTGGGGATGGAAGTGTTAGTTGAGGGGGGAGTGGAGGCCCTGTTAAAATTTTGCTATGGGGCCCATTCTTTCCTAGTTATGCCCCTGCACAGGTGGCACTATTAGATATATGCAGAACAATGAGTGACGACACGTCCATGACGCCTGTTTCAGAAGGCAGCAGCGCGCTATCAACACCAGGATTAATATTATTGAAGAAGATTTGTAAACGATGTGATGAAAATTGTTGATTCACAAATTGATGTAAGAATTGTATAGCTGCAGCCACACTCACTCATAGCAATGGCTGCCTGTCCTACCTAACTAACTCACTGACACTGACTGACTCCTTTCGCTCTCTAAAATCTATCTCTCTATCAAATTGTTGTAAATCTATTTATTCTCTTTTCCTCACTATGAAATACACTCTTTGACACTAATCCACTATGTATCTGTATTCTATTTTTTGCTATCTCTCACTTTCTGACGTCCTGTCTCCCTTATCTGTGTCCTTACAAAGCAGCAGCATTTCCTGGTTGTTTATAGTGGCTACTTGTGACTCACACCTATACTCCTGATTTTCTGTGCTAGATCGAGGGCTGCCTGCAAGGCATTATGGGTTAGCCCGCCAGGCCATGGCCCGAGGTCATGTGATCCTTCTTTTCTGTTTTTTTTTATCTTTTTCTGATCTGCGAAATGGCGGCCACCATTTTCAGCGATTTGTGCGGGAATTATTCCAAAGTTTCGGATTCGCTAATATACAAAACTTTTGGGAAATTCGTAATAAATTTGGTTCATGCAGAGTTGATCTCTAATAGTAAAACATGGCTCTCATAGGCTGTATTCATACGTCGGGTCCTGTTTTTGTTTTTTTGCAAAATTGTTACAAAACCGCTGTGTTTGACCGCAAACTGTGAACATAGCCTATATTATTGTGGAGGTAAGAAGGGTATACTTATTTTTCCAACCTGGTTTCTAATTGTTGGTTTAGGGCCTGTTCACATCAGCGTTGCCCTTCCGTTGAGGGGTTCCGTCAGAGGTTTCCGTCAGGTTAACCCCTCAACGAAAAGGCAAACGGAAACCTTAGCTTCTGTTTCCCTCACCATTGATCTCGACTGCGCTAGTGTTTCGTCAAAACAACGGAATCCTGTCACAACGGTGACCAACAGAAACCATTAACAACGTTTCCATCACCACTGAGATCAATCTATGAGTTTTTTCAGAGAGAAAATATGACTAGAGATTGAAATCTGTTTTGTGGTCACCAGAGATTATTTGTCTGTTTATAGAAGTTGTTGAAGATCACACAGTGGTATTTAGGCCCTTATAAATAAAAAGATATAAATAATTGCACATTCTTTTTCCCATGACTGCATATATAATTTGTTAAAAGCAAAAATAAAACCTTTAGAAAAGGTTCTGAGTACTGTTCTCTCTAAGGTAAGCATAGCAAAAAAAAAAAACATTCGTCTCCAAAAAGAAAGTAATTTTGTGATAAGACAAAATCCAAAACATGCATTATGAAGTTTAATTTATCGCGGACTGTAATCAGAGGTTCTGGTATAGCCGGTATTCCTTCTCCAAGTAGAATGTTGGTATACAAGCTCTGAATATACATAGATACCAGTAGAACTTCTGAAACTGTGGCCATTAGAGAAGGATAATTCCGGAAATCCATTGTGTTTTTCAAATATGACCACCTACAGTAGAGAAAGGTTGTAGCAGTTTATCAAGAGGTCAAGCAGCAGGTTAAAGAGGTGAATCATTGGCAGGTACAAAAGGGTTTCTTAAATTCTTGTTTTTAGGAAACAGATGGCTTAATTTTATTGAGAGGATGCCCTCTTTCACTCATGGCATGTCCGTGAACTATCCCACAGCTAAGCATGCTGGGTAAAAGTGTTTGGTCATATGACATCATCTTCTTAAGAAAGTTATTGCATGTAGGGCCTTAATTTATAGAAATAGGAGAGTGTGCAAGGTATGTGCAGACTAGTGCATTAGAACTTGAAAAAAAGAGGTAAGCAAAGCAGATTGGGGTTTTCCTGGACTAACCCTATTATGCAAAGTTGTAGCTAGGCTTTCAATTATCTGGGCAAAAATTTTGTTTGTTGCCCTAGCTCTGTATCTAAGTACGCTGGCCAAGGCAGAGTGGCTTGTTGGCGCAAATTGATGGCGGCAAATATTACAGTAAAGGGCACATCTGTCACATGTCCAGCCAGGTCTCTATGATCATCTGTCTTTATAACAGTACAGTGTATAGGCAGGCAAAAGTGGAGCTGTGGGACCTGGGGGTTGACCGGCACAGGAACCAGCTCAGGCCCCTTTCACATATGTCCGATTATCCAGTTTTGTTCCCTTCCAGTGTACTACAGAAACACCAGAGGGAAACTGATGTCAGTACTGATTCCCTTGCTCGGTTGACAGCTATCTAAAAGTGAACGGCCAGCTTTTCATAGCCAACTTGTAAAGATAGCGAGGTCAAATGCAGGGGCGTAGCTACGGGGGGCAGGCGGGGCATGTGCCCCGGGCGCAACCCGGAGGATAGGGAAGGGGGGCGCCGAAGAGCAGCTGATCGCTGCTGACAGGCGCCCCGTATGTGGGACACCTGCAGCAGCTTAGGAAGAGCCAGGACATTACGGCATTCTGACTGGGGTCTGTGACGGCCAGGGAGTGGACCAGTCCAGTCACCTGACCTCACGTCGGTGACATGAGGTCAGATGACTCAGGCCAGGGGACAGGTCCACTCCCGTGCTGCAGCCTCCCTGCATCTGCCTCTACTCTGTGCTCTACACACACACACACACACACACACACACCGAGAAGCAGAGAGGAAGCTCCGCCCACAGCCCGTCCTGACCTGTTAGCAAGGAGACATGGTGAGTGTGTGTGTAGTGTGTAATGTGTGTCTCTGTGCTTGTATGTGTATATGTTACAGTTTTTGTGTGTGTGTGTGTGTGTGTGTGTGTGTGTGTGTGTGTGTGTGTCTGTCTGTCTGTCTGTCTGTCTCTGTCTGTCTCTGTCTGTGTCTCTGCATGTGTTTGTCTCTTACATCTACTACATTATCTGTACTCAGAGAGTTATCTCTGTGTTACCTGCGGTGTTACATAGAACTGCAGGGAGCATCTACTACATTATCTGTACTGTGTGCTAAATTACAATCTCAGCTCTGCTACACAGTACAGATAATGTAGTAGATGTTACCTGCAGTCCTATGTAACACCACAGATAACACAGTGATAACGCTCTGAGTACAGATAATGTAGTAGATGTTATCTGCAGTCCTATGTAACACCACAGATAACACAGTGATATCTCTCTGAGTATAGATAATGTAGTAGTGTTACCTGCAGTCCTATGTAACACCACAGATAACACAGTGATAACTCTCTAAATACAGATAGTAGTGTTACCTGCAGTCCTATGTAACACCACAGATAGCACAGTGATAACTCTGATTACAGATAATGTAGTAGCTGTTGCCTGCAGTCCTATGTAACACCACAGATAACACATTGTGCTAAATTACAATCTCAGCTCTGCTACAATGTGTTATCTGTGGTGTTACATAGGACTGCAGGCAACAGCTACTACATTATCTGTACTCAGAGAGTTACCCCTGTGTTATCTGTGGTGTTACATAGGACTGCAGGTAACATCTGCTACATTATCTGTACTCAGAGAGTTATCACTGACTGCACGTAACATCTACATTATCTCTGCTGTGTACATATGTGCCTGTGTGCGTATATATGGGTCTGTTTGTGAATGTATCTTTGTGCTTCTATATTTGTGCCTTTTATGTATTTGTATATGTCCCTATCTGTGTATTTATCTGCGCGTGTGTGTGTGTGTGTGTGTATATATATATGTGTTTGTACGTCTATATATTTACCTGTATGTATATCCAGCGTGTCCATATATGTGGTTCATTTTTGGTTTGTGTAGGGGGCGGCAATAGAGAGTCCTGCACAGGGCGCCATCCAACCTAAGGCCGGCCCTGGCTGTCACCAACCCTAGTCAGAAGGAACTCCGCCGCTGCCTGCGCCGAATGACCTCTTCGGCTCCTCCGGTACGTCACACCAGGCAGAGCGGAGAGTGGTAGCGGTAGGCTACTGCTCACCGGTCTGTTCACAGTGTGGCGCTAAGTACAAGGGGGGGAATGTGGCACTATTTACAAGGGGGGGGAGTGTGGCGCTATTTACAAAGGGGCAGCGGGCTGTGTGTGGCACTATTTGCAAGGGGGGCTGTGTGCCACTATTTGCAAGGGGGGCTGTGTGGCACTATTTACAAGGGGGGCTGTGTGGCACTATTTACAAGGGGGGCTGTGTGTGACACTATCTACAGGGGGCTGTGTGTGGCCTCTTTAATATATTTTCTTTTAATTTATTTTTATGTTAATTACATTATAGAACTATGTCGCTTGTAAAATGTAGAAATGCTTTTATACTCAAGTTACATTAAAAAAATTGTGAACAAAAAATTACATCTCATTGATTGGTAGGG